>NC_091745.1:35748127-35843127 GCF_043380555.1 Nothobranchius furzeri | reverse complement strand
CTGTGTAAAGGAGGAGATACTCAGAAATCTGTCTGCAGATTGTTACAACCCAGACTGGAAGTGGTGGACTGTAATAAGAAAGGAGACCAAACAGAGCAGTGGGGGTTCAACAACTGATTTATTTAACAAAAGTAAGGATTTACTAAAGCAAGTTAGTGAACAGAAAATGGCCAGTGAGGACTCTCCACCACACAGGAGAGACCCAGTGAAAGCAGAAAAACAGTAGGCTTTGTAGGCAGCACCACACCCTGAGCCCAGGTGCCTCCAAGGCTGCTTAACCAGCTGCCTACAACAGAAGAAAAACACAATTAAACACAAATGAAAACCCAATGAGACGGTGGGGGCATCACAACACGTTCAGGACTACCCAAACACCAGTAATTCTTGACTGCACTGATCTGAGGTGTCAATGGCCATATTCCCCTCTCTTCCAGAGTCATATATTTTCCTCAAGTTCAACTGCACTCTGAAGAGGCTCATTTGGATTGTGCCACATAGGCCAGTGACCTTTGTCTCAGCACTGTATGCTGGAACTATCAGCGACCAACCTGGGAATCTGGTGTGATGAAAATGCTACAACTAGAGATGGTCATCTTGGTAGACAGGGGTTTCTTCATTGATGACATTGTGCCCTGCAAAGTGTACAGGCCAGCTTTCCTTTCTGGCAAACCTCAAATGTCTGCATGTAAAGTTATAGAAACAGAAGCCATAACATCTCTGAGTGCATGTGGAGCGCTCCATTCATCTGGTCGAAGAACACTAGGATTTTGATTGTTATTCCCCTCCTTGCATTTGTAAACAATCAGCTATATGCTGTGGTTTTTCTCCTTACCAACTTTTAAAATAGCCCACTAGTGAAGGCCTGGGCAAAGAAGCCTGATGTCTGAGAACCTCAACATATGTACGGCAACCACACTGTATATTTACACACTTTCATAAAGAAACTGCATATCAAGCTTTCATTCAGATGACCTTCAACAGTGCTGCACCCTGCTGAGGGACATCCGAGTAAAACCTTGAGATGGCCATTTTCTGTTCACTAACTTGCTTTAGTAAATCCTTACTTTTGTTAAATAAATCAGTTGTTGAACCCCCACTGCTCTGTTTGGTCTCCTTTCTTATTACAGCCCGCCACTTCCAGTCTGGGTTGTAACAATCTGCAGACAGATTTCTGAGTATCTCCTCCTTTGGTACACAGATCCTTACGGAGCCATGTACTGTGAACAAATAGTTTCTCCATGATATTATGCAGCAAGGTCCCGTTTTTGTCAAAACAAGGGTGAGGTAATGAAAAAATAGAAATATTTCATTAAATTAACATTTAAATTATTTATATGCATCATTAAAATAAAAAAAAAACATGTTTTGAAATATATAAAGTGCACCAAACTTGACTCAGTCCATTCAACAATTCTAAATGGACAATTATGTAACTCATCAATTAATTATTTGAAAGGATAATTTGTCAATTAAATACTGAAAAAAATAAACAATTCATTAATGAGGCAAGAACTTTTCTCTCTCTGTCTCTCTCTCTCTCTCTCTCTCTCTCTGGAAGCCCCACTCTAAGGGAGTTTGCAGTGTATTAGTGAGTCATATATTGTACAACCACAGTCATAAAGTTTTCAATCAGTAGTTTTATTTCAGTATGTATTTTTCCAGTATCACAAAAAATGTAATTTTCTATGGTTAAAACCATCTAGCTTATGTGCACTTTTTAAAACACTGCCCAGCAAACATTCGGACGTTTAATGACAGTTGAACGGTCACAACTGTAAAATACCTGAAACTAAGAAAAATTAACATGACATCTACTACATTTTCCTTGCCCAGCCTCGAACCCGGATCCTCCGGAGCGAGAGTCACCCGCTCTTCCAACTGAGCTATGCCAGCAACTACTTCACCAGCAGACTTTTTTATATAGATAGGTAGAGGGTAAAGTGCGGGGTACACTAACCAATCAGAGGACAGAGAAGATCTGCCACAGGCCACGCCTCCAGAGTGCCAAAACCCTACAGCCGAGTGAGCAGGAGTCAGAAACCGAGCGCGCAGAGACGCTGCCGAGCGCGCACAGAGGCTGCCGCGCGCGCACGTTTTCCTCTGCCGTGTTCTCGTTGACAACGCGCGCACGCAGGTTTGTCACTTGTGCACATCCTTGTGCGCTCACAGACACAGTTTGCTCCCTCTCAGTGCACAAATGACCTCTCGCCATGTATATTTCCGCTCGCGAGTCCCGTTCACACGCGCGCTGCCATGTATATTTTCGCTCGCGAGTCCCGTTCACACGCGCGCTGTGGACCCAATGCGCGTGCACGGGTTTTGACACGGGTATGACGCGATACTGATCTCTGTGTCTTGATGTCTGAGACTGGAAGCAGAAGTCCATGTAGAGGTGCAGTTAACAGTGAAAGCATAACTTTTTCACTTGTATAGCATAAAAACTCTGTTATGTAAAACTAACAACATAATAATTTCTTGAGAAAAAAATCCTGCTTGAGTTTGCTAGCAGCCCGTTTAGAGTCCCGCTGGGATTCAGTCTAGTGAGAATCAGCAAAGTCAAGAGGTCGACGCAGTCAACAGCTCCTTTTCAGCCTCTGGTAGCACGTTAATCACACAGGCATTTACAGTCGAGGCATTCTCCAAGCATCAGCCCGACCCTGAGTAAATACACCTCAACTTCAGCTACACAGTGAGGCTCCTGTGGCTGTGAGGCCTCGGGGCGTGTTCGTGTGTTTGGTAAACACCGAGTTCAAAAAGAGACCACAGAGGCGAGGTCTCTCCTCTCCAAAGAGCGTCTCTTTGGAGAGTGACAAGCGGGTGGGTTTCCTTTCATGCTGCAGCTATCACAGCTGAAGAAGATCCTCCAGAGAAAATATGGCAGGAAGAAGATATTGTCATTTTTCACAGACGCACCTAGATAACTGGCAGTCTGACATTTACAGCAGACATGCTTCACATTTACTTGGGGGAGGAGGGATGAGAGGGAGGGGAGGGGAGGGAGGAGGGGAAAGAGGGAGGTTACTAAAGAAAGCAGTTCATAAAGGTAAAATCATCAAATCAGGCTGAGAATCCACCAGACACCGTGCCCGGGTGTTAAACTGATCTACGGGGGTCGGTCAGCTCTAAAAATTCAGTTTTATTCTATTTTTATTGCAAAGTAACAAATCTCAGAGTTTAACAGATAAAATAATTTCATGTGACTGATTCAAATATTCTCTAATGATAAATAAGCACTGGCCCAAGCTAATTTGATGTGAATAACCATACGAATGAAAAGAAACATTATGATTTAGTCTGATGTAAACGTTAAATAACAAACAGTTGTTTTGAAAACAAGTTTGAATGTGTGTTGATGAGGTCACGATGTGGAAGGGCAGGCTGATCCCTTACAAAATCAATAACTGCCACGGTTGTCCCGGTCCATCTGAAGTAAATAATGCCACATAACTCCAGCAAAGTGAGAGGAAGTGCACTGTATGATCAATCTGATCCCCAAATATTGAACATACAGATGCTGTAAGTTATTATTGTCATGTAGGCTGTGATTTTATCATTTTATCATGCATGAATTGTTAACGCTGAAAGTCAGGAGCTCATGGTCATACCAGCGTTGATGATTTGCGATATAACCTGTAATGTGGTTTCAAGCAGGAAATTATAATAACCAAAAAGTAAAGTAGCTGATAAAAGGATTAGCCCAAAGAGACTGGATTCCTCACATAGAAATACATCTTATTATAGCTTTCCTGGATCATAAAAGAACAGAGTTTAATGACAGTCTGATGCTAATTCTAAAGCAAAGATGAAGCAGCGGTGCCCTGATTACAAGCTAGTAGCATCAAAGCTAATCATGTTGCATTTACATGCAAGTGGTCACAATCCAGAATAAATTAGAGTAAATGATAAAAACAGCAAAAACTATTTCTATATGAGCAATATGTTGATGAGCTGTGTTGTTCCAAAAACACTAGTAATGGTGACAGACGTTATAATTGTCCTGTGGTCTATACGAACATGTTGATGACGTTTTTAGCACTAAATCTCTCACATATAAACATTTCAGCAGTGCAATTCTTGCCAGTTTCAGTACCTTCCAGAATGAGCCCTCTTAGAGCTCTGTCACTTAGGACAACAGGCTGTTGGTGGCCAGCCCCCCCCCCCCCCCCCCCCCAGGCTGCTATAACCACAGATATGAATACGTAGACGCCCCATTGGGCGCTGGGGAGCATAACAGCGTTGCCGCCATGTTGGATAGACCTCCTCACTCTCCAAAGTGAACGCAGAGTGGGCAACTATGCCTGTTTTTGTGCAGCCTACAGCTGCAACAACCGGTGTACTATTGACGAAAAGATTATGGGATAACTATTGACTTTTCTAGCCTATCTGATGGAATTTTAGATTTTAATTGATTTATATTTATTTTGTATATATACATATATATATATATTTTTTTATTATGCCACACCATGTGTCTGATTTTGTGAAAAAGCTTGATAATGTGTTTTTTTTAGTTGGGTAAGCATCTTCGTCAGTAGAATATATTGCAGTGGGAGACTCATCCAAGATGGTGGCTGGCCAGTACGGCAGCTCCAGGTGGCAGTGCCAGTGTCTTCTACATATATATGTCTGTGGCAATAAGTGTCATGGTTCAGCCTCCGGACCTCCCCTCCCAACCTAATTACCCCTGAACTCCTCCATCAAAAACCCAAACTCCAGTAACCAACCTGCAGTCCACTGTTCATTCACACCAGTCATTTACAGTCACAGGACTCCACTACCCATCATGCCCTGCATTGGACTTTCTGCCCATGTCATCAGCACAGGAGTACATCAAGAAGTTAGCATCTCAGCACAGGGCTCAGTCATCGTTTTGTTTTGATCAGCGTTCTAGTTGCTCATGAGAATCATGTCTGGAGTTTTCCCAGTCCAGTCTGTCCAGGTCAGAGAAGAATGGTCAGACTGGCTCGAGGCAGCAGCAAATTAAATAACCACTTGTTACAACCACGGTGTGCAGAAGAGCATCTCTGAACACGCAACACGTTGAACCTTGTGGCATATACTCCTGTCAGCTAAGAACAGGAAACTGAGGCCACAATTCACACAGGCTCACCAAACAGGACAATAGGAAATTGGAAAAATGTTGCCTGGTCTGATGAGTCTCGATTTCTGCTGCGGCATTTGGATGTTAAGGTAAGAATTTGGCATCAACAACATCAACAGTTCAGGCTGCTGCTGGTGGTGTAATGGTGTGGGGGACATCTTCTTGGCACACTTTGAGCCCCTTAATACTAATTGATCATCTTTGTAATGCCACATCCTACCTGAGTATTGTTGCTGACCATGTCCATCCCTTTATGACCACGGTGTACCCATCTTCTGATGGCTACTTCCAGCAGGATAATGCACCGTGTCATAAAGCTCAAATCATCTCAGACTGGCTTCTTCACCATGACATTGAGTTCACTGTATTCAAATGGCCTCCACAGTCACCAGATCTCAGTCCAATAGAGCACCTTTAGGATGTGGTGTAACTAGGAGATTCACATCATGGATGTGAAGATTTAAAATCTGCAGCAACTGCTGATGCTATCATGTGAATATGGACCAGAATCTCTGAGGAGTGTTTCCAGTACCTTGTGGAGTCTACTCCACGAAGGATTAAGTTCTGAAGGTAAAATGGGATCCAACCCGGTACTAGCAAGGTGTACCTAATAAAATGGCCAGTGAACGTAGTTCTAATCAGTACAAATTGAATATGTGCATTTATAAAACATCAATCAGTAATTTAGCTAACGAAACCAAATCCTCAGAGAGCAAAAAGAGCTCATCTTTTTCAGAGGCGGTTTTACCATTAGGCGGCTGCCTGGGGCCCCCTTGTGTTGGGGGGCCCCCTAGCCCTGACCGCCGGCACCCCTCTGTTAATGCCACAATATTCTTATTACCAACCTGTGGCCGCAGACGGGATTGGACATGCGCACTTCTCATTACCATAATTCCTGAACCGTTCAAGATATAATTAAAATTCCAAAAGTGCTGAAAATATTAAAAATGGGGCTTTTCGTGCATATACAATACATTACGGTAGCCACTGGGATTCCCTGTCTTGAGCACAACGAATCACAACACAGATTCAGAGACGTGCTGAGTTTGTCATCCAAAATGCTCCGTTTTATAACTTTTGAATGGATGATCAGATTGAAAAAATTCCAACGGTTCCTAAAAGTACATAAAAGCAGCTTTCCAACGATCTGTAGCATAAAGCAATCAGAGTTATGGAAAATATCGCTACAAGGGGAAATCCTGCTGTACAGCCTGATTCAAACGGAGCGCAGCGTGGTGAAAGCGGATAACGGAACGGGGAAGCTACTCAGCATAAAAACCAGCATGAAATAATGGAAATGCCTCAAAGAAAATCAGCACGATCTATTAGGTGTCCCAGAAGGCTTATATCTGAAGACAGTGACCATGAAGAAGAACAGATCTCCAGTGAACCAGGATATGAACGTTTGTTCAGTCTTTATATTTTATTTTTTTATTTGAACAACCCTCAACTATTTGCTAATTGTAAGATTCAGCTTCATTCCCGCATTATTTATCTTTTTATAATAAATAATTATTTTTGCTAAAACAAAAGTTTTTGGTATAGCAGTGCACGGTGTGCCAGAGAAGCACCCCATGGCGGTGTGAGGTGTGCAGGACTCTGCCTGCAGCTGGAGAGAAACTGCTTCAAGTTCTACCACATCAAATAAAAACGTCTGAAAGTTTAGAAAAATAAATGTTCTTCAAAACTGCTAAAAAAGACACCAAGGTTCAAACTTTTTTAAGAATAGATGCATTACAGTTCAAAGTTTAAATGGTTTGCCCAGTAATTTAGAAGTTCCTGTTCAGTAATAAATGTAAAAAATTCAAATCCGTTTTTTGCTTTTTTCACTTTTAAGCTGATTTTTTTGAAGGCTTTAATAGAAATAAATTCTAAATACAAACCATACACTAAAAGCTGAGGTTGTTCTGAAAAAAGAAGAGTTACACACACTTTGCGCTTTTTATTACAATTTTACAGCCATAAGATTAAAAAAATACCAGGCGGCCCTGTTATAATTATGGTCATAAGAGGGTTATTAAGACGGCGATGCACAGACAGGAAGTGATTGGTAGTCATTCCACTTCAATCCAGTTGGTGGCGGTAATGCACCAAATTGTTGTTTGCCAAGTGCCATAAGACCACAAATAATAATAATAAGAGAGGCGGGAGCATTTGTAACAAACTCAAAGCGATAGTCAAAACATGAAGCATGACATGGAGTTATCCTAGTGGCTCCAATAAGAGAAAGAAGCAGCTTGCTTCATAAAAGCTTTTATCTTCACTTCTGGAAGTGACGTTGTTTTTCGATGTAAACATCAAAAGGAAGCAGAAAGGAAAGACTATGGAAAATGTTTCAAGGGAGGAAAACATAGACCAAAATGGAAAATAGAAAAAAATAATAACTAAGGCAAAAGCACAGGAGCACTGACAGGAAGAAGAAAGCAGAGCAAATATTGAAGGCACTCAAAGGGAGAGAAAAACAGGGAAAAAGAGGAGGACCAATAAAAAGGGAAAATAACTCATGTCAGAAGAGGGGAGAGTTTCGCAAATCCAGTTAAAGGTCAGATTGTCGAAAATTTTGTGTAAGGGGCCCCATGTCTTTGTTCGCCTTGGGCCCCCAAATTGTTAAATCCGCCCCTGATCTTTTTACACGAAGAGACTTGAATCAGAGCCAGACTCAGTGTTAATTCTACAAAAGATGCTTTTGTTGCCAAAAAAGTGTCATCTGCCGCTCAACAACTTTCACTGAGTAATAAACTGTTTTCTGTCTGCAGAGCAGAGGACAAAAAAACCTAAAGCAGTCAGACCTGAGGGGCACATCAGGGACACGCAAATGAGAACCAAGAAAACAGAAACATCTGTTAAAGATGAGGAAACCACAGGACAGGAGGTAATAGTGCAACACTGCCCCCTAGTGGACGGGACCTGATTACCCCTCACTGATAAATCTTTCACAGACTCTGATCAGGGTCAGGGATCACGACTACCAGAGAGAAGTGTGTCTCGGTTAAAATCGGAGTGTCCGTCCAATATCGAAGACAGGCGGGGCAAAGTCTCAGTCCCCTCCATCATCACTACCTTTCAGCGTGAACAGTGGAGCGTGTCAGCAGTGAGCAAACCCAGAGGCCACAGGGATGTCTCACTCACAGGACAAAGCCTCTCTCAGGAAAAGTCCTCATTCTGCAGTAAATGCAGCTGAAATGTGAATTAATGATACGTAAAACATGAAGAGATTTGCTGAAGTCACCTGTGTTTTACCCAAAAACGGACTAATTGTTTTACAAAACAATCATCTTAATGGCGGCGCTTTACAACAGAACAGGTATTGTGTATTTATTTGCTCCTATCAGTGTTTTTAGCACATTTTTTAATAATCAAAAATATAAATATACCTTCTTTTGCAAAGTTATGTTTCCTTAATCCACTGAGATGATTGCAAACTTCAAAATGGTGCAAATTTCTGTCAAGTGATTTATTTTTGCAGATTTGCTGCAGTGGACTAAAACAGCCGCCTGACGATCCTCAGGTCAGGACTCTGGGGGGTTTGAGTAATCTTTTGCAGGACTTATTGCTCTTTGTACTGCTGGGATTATTTTATGGTATTTAAAATCTGCTCAAATAAATATTAATCCCATCAGATGCTCCCTGATGGATTAAAGGATGAGAACGTAAACATGCTAACACTTCCAGTTTGAGTTGAACTCACCCTTTCGTCTCTCTGAAATGTCACCCTGCGCGGCTCCGTGCGTCCGTGGCTCAGTCGATGCACCGTTTTGTCTTTGAGCAGCGACGTGTAACCGAGATGCTCGTAGATGGGATTAGTGGTCATTTTGGCTATGTACTCCGCCGCCTTAGTCTCGATGTACAGCGTTATGAGAGCGTCCGTCACCAGGTCATGCACAGACTCAAATCTCTTCTCCCCAACAAAATGCTTCCCATCATAAAACAGCCTGTAGTTCAGCGTCTGGTGTCCAAACCTGTGGAGGAATGCATGCGTTTAGAAAGAGAAGATGAAACGGGGAACGGGTTTAACACGTTGATAGTGAGCTGATGGCCGGCTCTGCATTGTGATTGTTACGGTACCTTAAAGCCAAGGTGTGTGTCCCTGGCTGTCTTTGGCTCTCCCTGATGAGGTAAGCTGCCTCTGTTCCTGCCAGCAACTCGTCTGCATGACCTCGTGAAATCACACCATGAAATCTGAAAAAAGGATAAGATAAATTCACCCAGTTGTGAACACCATGTGACAAACAAGCAGTAAACATCGAATATAAGACAACAATGAAGTTGAACTCACTCTCTGCCGTAGTACTTGGGTCTGCTCTCCATCTGTAAACCAGACGAAGAAAAATCAGCTGCAACAGTAAGACACGAAAGCTCAAATGAACGGCGATGAGAATTGTTCTTACAGCCTGTGTGAAAGATAAAGGACTTTACACAACAGGCCAGGCTCTCTCCATCTGGGGCCCTGCGTCTGCTCAGGCAGCAAACCAGAAAGCCAAAGCAGAAGATTAATTAGAGGCAGGGCAGAAAAACAGCAGGTACAAGATGACCAGCTGCAAAAAATTAACAAAAAGCTTGTTAGGGTGTCACACCAGGCTGACTAATGTGTTTTGAGTGCAGATATTTCTACTGACGTATGCATTTTATCTTGAACATTTTCATATCTCTACAGTGGGAAGCAATTTGGAAGAAAGGATCCTGTTTTATATTTGCTAGTTTCATTAGCCAAACCTTTTAGTTCAGCTGATGAACTCTAATAACGGAATTATTAATGTGAAAAACTTCACAGTTTGAATCAGCAGCATACTGCTAATCTGCAGCTTTCACTTTGCTCATCAGTGTGTGGCGGGATTAACATAGGAAGAGGCGTGCATCAGTTCTGCTCGCTGTACAATGGAGGAGAGGCGGGTCTGTCAGAAAGGACGTGGTAAGTATTCAGGCAGGTTGTATCAACACGGACTAAAAGAGGAGGCGGAGCTCCACCACCAACAGCTCTGGGAGTTTGTTCAAGGCTAAATTATATTAATGGTGTCATAAATCAGACTGAACTGAACACACGAAACGCTCCCGGCTTTTGCTCATCAACGCCGCTGTTCTGACTCCAATCCACATCCAAACCTTTTCTTGTAGATTTTTTTGGGCTTCCTGTTGTGCCCCAGTTTTGTTTTGCTGCCTTGAGTTTATTGTTTGAACCTTTTTTTGTGATGAGCAGCTCTCTGCCCCAGGTCCTTACCACTACAAAATATGAGACACGGTGGAACGGGACAGCTGACCGTCGATTTATATTTGATTTAATTCTGGGTCAAACGCTGAGTTCAGACAGTCATTCGTGAAAGATTCGTGGCAGAAAAAGCCGAGTCATGATTTATTTTTGACTGGACTGAGTTCCAGCTGCAGGAATCAGTTATTTATTTTCTGGAATGTGTTCAAGCCTCAAACCAGTGAGTAATAAAACAGATTATACCAGCAGAGAAAACATGTTTCTGGTCTAGCTGACCACATTGTTGTGAGGGATCATTTTTAAAGAATAAGACGGTTCAGAGTGCTCCGTTGCCAAACCACATGTTCAGAAATAACACTCCCAGAAGGGAGTCGTACTTTACCTGCACTGTGGCTCCAATTTCACTGTTACACTGTTACCTTCATGTGTCAGAATCTGAGCTTCCTGCTGCCCGTTTCAGGCTCGTATCTGATTTTATTTTCTTGAATGTGTAATGATTAACAGAACATGAACACCTTGAGTTCTTTTTAAGGTTCACAGATGTACTGACCTCCTGAGGACACGTGACCCTCTTTGGTCTTGGGGCTTCCTGCTGCAGCTGGTACACTGTTAGAAAATTAGCACGTTAATGGAGTTTGGCTCCACAAGAGCAGGATGCTACACACGTATATCATAGATGTGATTGCATCCAAAATAAACAAGGGTAATGTGAAGGGAACAGGAGGAAAACAAAGCCTGCTGAGCTGCATCTGTGGACATCAATTCAATGGATGCAAAACTAATTCAGCTTATTAGATTTCAGCAACCGGCCTCTGCTCTGAGAGACGATGCATCAAGATACAAAACTACTCAGTAATGAAGACATGACACATATCCTCCAGTCTTTGTGTTTTCTGCATGTTCTGTCCTCACTAAGTGCTGTCGTCATGAACGTAGCCTCAGCTATACAGACAGCTAAACACTCTCCTCATCAATATCCAAGAAAAAGGCTGTTGTGTCGAGTTGGATGATTTAATAAGGTTAAAGTGTGAAACTGTTGACAAAACAGAAATTAAATCAACATTGCATCAATATATATGCACATAATACAGCAGTAAAGCTACACATCTATAAAACATGACATTTCTCTGCTAAATGACATTCAGAATCACTAACTAAAACATCTAATTAAATAATACTGATTTAGATGCATCCTCACCGGTCGAGCTCAGGAGTGGGCAGCAGCCATGTATAACAAGAAGTCGGAAGTCTGCAATGACTATGATGTGTTCGTGAACGAACTCAGGAGGGTTTTCGTTCCCCCCAGTGGCGAGACGTCAACGGAGACTCAACTCCTCCAGCTCCGGCAAGGAAACCAGACGGTAGCGCAGTACACGTCTCGGTTCCGGACCAAGGCGGCCAAGCTGAGATGGGGAGACGACGCGCTAAAAGCGATCTACCTAGAGGGACTCTCCTCCCGCATCAGAGACGGGATGATCGGACAGGAGACCCCCGGGACCCTGGACGAGGCGGCCGACCTCGCTCTCCAAATGGATTTACGCCTCTTTACGCGTCGACCGGCTGAGCCTGCGGCAGCGGCAACCAACGATCGGCTCCGCTCAGCCAGCCCACTCACTGACGAGCAAATGCAGCTGGGACACCTAAACCCAGCAGAGAGGGAGAGGCGCTATAAGGAGGGGCTATGCGCCTATTGCGGCACACCGGACCATCGGCGCTTTGCCTGTCCTTCCCGGCTGGGAAACGCAGACTCCAAGTAGGCAGCAGCAGAGGGGTCCTACTTGGGTCGGCCGGAACCCCCTCGACCCGCACCATGCTCCCAGTAACCCTTCATCTCGCCCAGGGGCCTGTTGAGCTGGAGGCGCTTTTGGATTCTGTAGCGGCGGACTGTTTCATGGATAAGGATCTGGCGACCCGCCTACACATTCCCCTGTCCGCTCTCCACCAAACCATTCCCGTTACCTCCGTGGATGGTACTCCTCTCCAGCCCTATCCCATCCACCAGGAGACGGTGGACCTCCGTATGGATGTACCTCCCCATTCAGAGACTCTCTGGTTCCTGATTATCACAGCCCCTTTGTCCCCACTGATCCTAGGTCACTCCTGGTTCTTACGTCATAACCCCCAGATCTCCTGGTCGTCTGAGCGGGTGCTCACCTGGGGAGTGGCTTGTCATTCCCATGTACCTCCCCAACCTGACTCTGAGCCTGAACCCCCAGATGTTGATGTCTCTCAGATCCCCTCCTGCTACCATGACCTGGCCCGGGTCTTTTCAAAGACACCTACCACCACCCTGCCTCCTCATCGACCTTATGACCTGGAGATTAAGCTCCAGCCTGGCACAGTTCCACCCCGGGGCCGCCTATACTCTTTATCCCCGGCTGAGACCCAGGCCATGGAGGCTTACATAACGGAGGCTCTCCAACAGGGGTTTATCCGACCCTCCACCTCGCCCGGAGTTGCGGGGTTCTTCTTCGTAAAAAAGAAGGAGGGGGGCCTTCGACCCTGCATCGACTATCGGGGTCTGAATAAGATCACGGTCCGCGACCGTCACCCCTTGCCCTTGATGTCCATTGCCCTGGACATAGTGTCCCAATCCGCCATATTCACCAAGTTGGACCTGCGCAGCGCCTACAACTCGGTCAGGATAAAACAAGGCGAGGAGTGGAAAACCGCCTTCATCACCCCGACAGGTCACTGGGAGTACTCGGTCATGCCCTTTGGCTTGTGTAACAGCCCCGCGGTTTTCCAACGGCTAATCACGGACGTCCTGAGGGACATGCTGGGTCGGTGGGTGTTTGTTTACCTTGACGACATCCTGATCTACTCCCGAACCCTGGAGGAGCACATCACACACGTGCGAGCCGTTCTTTCCCGGCTGCTGGAGAACGGACTTTACTGTAAATTGGAGAAATGTGCCTTCCATCAGGAGACCATCTCCTTCCTGGGATTCGTTGTGTCATCAAAAGGATTTTCAATGGACCCCCAGAAGGTCCAGGCTGTCGCCCAATGGCCGCAACCAACTTCCCTAAAACAGCTCCAGAGCGTCCTTGGATTCGCGAACTTTTACCGCCGCTTTATCCGCGGTTTTAGTTCCATTGCCGCTCTGCTCACTGCCCTAACCAAGTCATCCAACCAGACCCACCCTTTCCGTTTCACTCCTGAGGCCACGCAGGCTTTCCGAACCCTGGTGCACCATTTCACAACCGCTCCCCTCCTCGTTCATCCGGACACAACAAAACCGTTCATCGTGGAAGTGGATGCATCCAAGGTGGGTGCAGGGGCGGTCCTATCTCAACGCGGCCCGAACTCCAAACTCCGCCCTGTGCCTATTTCTCCCGGAAATTCACACCAACCCAGAGGAACTACGGGGTGGGGGACTGGGAGCTCCTGGCTATTAAATGGACACTGGAGGAGTGGCGGCAGTGGCTATTGGGTGCCCCGGACCCATTTACCATCTGGACAGACCACCAGAACCTCATTCATATCCAGAATGCTCGCCAACTCAACCCCCGTCAAACCCGTTGGGCTCTGTTCTTCGAATCATTCCACTTTCATCTGGCCTATCGCCCTGGTTCTAAAAATCTGAAGGCGGACGCCCTTTCCCGCCGTCACGCCCAATCTGCACCCGTCAAGGAACCACCACCCATTTTACCTGCCCAGAGGTTCGTTGCAGCCCTTCACTGGCCAGTGGAGGACGTCATCCGAGCGGCTCTGCTCACCAAGCCCGCACCTGCTAACACACCCTCAAACCGACTGTATGTACCATCCACCTGCCGGTCTGAGGCCCTAGCATGGGGACATGCCTCCCGTGTGGCTGGCCACCAGGGGGAGACTCGCACCCTCCAGTTCCTCCGACGGGCCCTGTGGTGGCCCTCCATGGCCAAGGATGTCCATGAATACGTGGCTGCGTGTCCCACCTGCGCCTGTTCCAAGACTCCAAACCAACCCCCGGCTGGCGACCTCAACCCTCTTCCTGTCCCACACCGACCCTGGTCCCACATAGGCCTGGACTTCATTACGGGGTTGCCTCCCGTCAACCAGCTCGATACCGTCCTGAACATCGTGCACAGGTTTTCCAAGGCGGTCCACCTGGTGGCTCTTTCCGGCCTGCCCACCGCCAAGCAAACGGCCGAGGTCCTTCTGGAGCAGGTGGTTCGCCTCCATGGGTTCCCTCGGGACATCGTCTCGGATAGAGGGCCCCAATTCATGTCCAGATTCTGGAAAGCCTTCTGCCGGCTGGTCGGTGCCAGTAGCAGCCTCTCGTCTGTCTACCATCTCCAGACCAATGGGCAGACCGAGCGCGCCAACCAGCAGCTCGGGCGGTACCTACGCTGCTTCGCCTCTTCCCAACCACATGGCCAAAGCATCTCTTGTGGGCGGAGATGTCCCATAATCCCCACGTCTCCTCGGCTACTGGTCTTTCCCCGTTTGAGCTGTGTAATGGTTACCAGCCCCCTCTGTTCCCTCACCAGGAAACGGAGACGGAGGTTCCTGCGGCCCAGCTCCTAGTTCGACGTTGCTGCCTCGCTTGGATCGGTGCTCGGGCTGCCATCAAACGAGCTAACACGGAGTACTCTCGCCAGCACAAGCGCCGCCACCGGCCTGGTCCGACCTTTCAGCCGGGTGATAACGTGTGGGTGTCTACCCGAAACATGCATCTGCCCGCTAGCTCCAAGAAACTCAGCCCACGGTTTCTGGGTCCTCACCCTGTGGAGAGGGTCATTAACCCCGTGGCTCACCGCATCCGCCTGCCCAAGTCTCTCAAGGTTCACCCCGTCTTCCACGTTTCCCAGCTGAGACCGGTTAGGACCTCTCTTCTCGCTCCAACCCCCCCCCGGAGCCCGCTCCGCCGCCTCGTGGGGTGAGAGGTGATGGTGTTTACGCTGTGCGGCGCCTGCTGGATGCTCGTCGCCGTGGCAGATGATGGCAATACCTGGTGGACTGGGCGGATTACGGACCGGAGGAACGCTCATGGGAACCGTCGAGGGTCATCTTGGACCCCTCTCTCATTACGGACTTATGGGCTCGCCGCTCTGGGACTTCTGGGGCCGTCCCTCGGGTGGGGGGTCCTGTCACGCAACCTCCCTCTCAACCGTCAACCTCCTCCAGGGAGGTACCGCAGAGCCGCTCAGACCATCCGAACTCCATTACCCAACATCCCCAGCGCCAGGCTTCCGGTTCACGTCACCCGCCAAATCTATTTAAGGAAGTGCCACACAACGCCAACTCACTCAGTCATCGTTCTAACCGAACCTAACCTAGAGTCCAAACCAGATCATCTCAGATCACGAAGCCTGTTCAGATCAGACCAGCCAGATCAGACCAGCCAGCTCTAAGAATCCTGCCTGTTCTAAGAGATCAGCCTCAGACCAGGAGTCGCCGTGTTCAGCTGTGTCACCATACAGCTGCGCACCCGGCTCCCAGATTAAACAGCGTGTCCATTCAACCCAGCGTCAGTCACTCCGCGCTTGGGTTAAAAGCCACGCCACATCCAAACTCTCGCCCAGCTCGAGTCACCCCGTTACATAAACAAAGTGCTGCTGCCTTTAGCAGTAAGTCAAACCCAGGACGAAGAACCATTTATGATTTTTGTCCATGTCGTGCCACTTTTGTGCTAAAATATCAAATATACTCAAGTCATCATCAAGTCAACAGGTGCAAGTCGATTCATGTCGCAAGTCATTGGCATTCAAGTCCGAGTCAAGCCATAAGTCTTTATAGATTTTATCAAGTCAAGTCAGAAGTCATTAAAATAATGACTCGAGTCCAAGTCACGTGACTCCAGTCCACACCTCTGGTGTTCACCTCTCTCCAGCTGTTAGCTTGGTGATCTAGGAAGAAATAACCCGAGGTTGCTCTGAGACTTTTCACAGAATCCGACTTAAAAGGAAAACTATAATGTTTAGTAGCAAGGCAGTTGAACTCATCAGTAATTTAAATGGTCTTCATGAGTACAACTTGCTTATTTATGTTCAAGAAATAGACAGAATTAGATTAATGACTGTTTAGAAATCATCATCACAACGTGAGCCTGAGCTAAATCACCAGAGCAGCAGAGTCTTCCACCAGGAGGAAGGAAGACTCCTGACTGGGAACTTTCATGTTTTGTCAAGCTGACTTAAGCCAACCAGAAGGATCTGGACAACATCCAGCTCTGAGACACCGGCGCCTCTAAAAATATCTTGGAGTCTGACGGGAGGCTTCAGAAAAAGAATCAACAATGGCAACATATGCAAACAACAGTTTTAAATATAGGGAAGGATTTGGATAAAAACCTGTGATTAGTTACACAAGATCTAGGTCTCAGCTTAGAGGATTTCTGCCCAGCTAAGGTTTGAAAAAACATGGAGTAACCTTGTCCTCCCACATGGTAAAATACACAATTTTAGCTGTGCCTCTTTGCAGATGCCTTATTTTCTGAGGTGCTGGTGACCTGTTTTAGTCAGAAAACAGGAATCTACTTCTTTGCATCTGTCTCTTTCTACAGTCACTGGTTTAAAGGCAAGTGTTTGTGTGTTTTAGTGCTGTGTGAGCACCTTTCTAAACCTGCCGTGTTACTGAGGAATACTGTCTGCGTAATTTGTAGACCCAAAATAAACCTGAAGAGGCACACCGAAGGGCAAAGACTTTAATTAGCATACAAACTGAGTTATTTACTCACAGTAGGACTTCCATATGGGTGGCTGATAGTCATCAGGTTCTGCAAGACACAAATACGCAGGTTCAATGTTATTCTCTTGATAGAATACGAACACTTTGTTGTGATCCCGTTCCTGTTTATCTCTCCGTCAAAAGTATTCATTCACTGTAATGCAGCTGTTACCAGTGAAGACATCGCTAATCGTCTCTGAAAAGCCAAACAGTATTCAGCACACGTCTGGACACCTGCTGGGGTCTGGAAACACAACACATCCAGGCTGAGATTAAAACAGACACAGCAGCCAAACCTCAGAGAGGCAAACCCTCTCGTGGGGAAGGTGATGTCTGCGTGCCGATCACAGGATTACATAACGGATTGTGTCTTTAGCAGAGACGAGAGATGAGGAAGGAAATGCCCCCTGAGAAAGTCTACCTGTACAAGATAAATCCATCAGCTATCTCAGATGCTGCAGGGGCTGTTCTGGCTCTCAAACACAAGTGCTGCTTAAAGACATTTTTACAAACTGACTGTTGAAGAAACTATTTGAAATTGTTGCTATAAAAAAGTAAGAATGTTGGTGTCAGCATGCAGAGGACAGGGATCCTTCTAATCACACATGGATGCTTGACTTTCCAACAGTAATTAAAATCTATTCATTGGAACATTTACCGTTAAACACCTTTATCATCCAGTTTCTGCAAAATGTTATAAGTTTGCCAATCATCCATTCACACACACTTCAGTAGCACCTTTTTTACCCATCCACCCCTTGTTCTCCCCTCCACACCTTGGCTGCGCTTAGAAATCCTGTCCATAAAAGTTATGAACAAAATCAGTGACAAAGGGCAGCCTTGGCGGAGTCCAACTCTCCCTGGGAACGAACCCACCTTACTGCCGGCAATGCTGGGTTCTACCAGAATGTGTGACGTGATAGTTTCCCACTCTTACCTGTGGTCTGGTTCTGCACAGTTTCAGGCTCAGAGTTAAGAGCAGCAGCTCATTTCCTCTTATTTGACTGTCTGCTTTAACTGGTTATCTTAAGAGATGATCTGTGTCTGAGTCAATGTCCTAGAATATCATTAGAGAGATGCTTAGGAGTCTGAGCAGCTCTTCGACTAAGTTGATAGACCCAGCTGTGAAGTTCTGGATGCTGCATGAAGACAAGGACTCAGAAGGGTCACGTCATCAACACAAGAAACATCTACCAATCTTTTGTTAGTGGAACCCATCTTTTAAACACTGACTGAAGACTGGGTTGGACAGGCAGCAACAGTGGTCATAGATGGGACTGATGGGGTGACGAGCACAAGAACCAAAGCCATCAGTTAACAGATGGACCTATTGTTCCTCTTCCTGCAAAACTAGACCAATCAGTGAGGGTTTCTGTACAGGTACCTTCCTTTTGTGTCAGCTGGACCATAGCCTGATTCTGATGCAGCCTAGTCTGACTTCCCTAACAAGTAATACAACAAAAGGTCTGCTGGATAGGTGAGCATCTCTAATTATTTATTTATTTAACACCATAAGAACAGATGTATCAGATCTAACAGACCTATTTCTATCAGCTCCTCTAACAGTACAAAGTACCAAAAGTACCTAACATTTCTGAACAATTGCATATCAGCAGTTTATAAACTTGTATTGTTATTCAATAAATGGTTCCTTCTTACAAAATAGTTTTCTGACTATCATTTCATGTGCCATACTTGAAAGGTCAAAGGTCCTAAGAGATTATGATTGTCGATGATGAATTAGACCTAAACCAACACGTCTTTTTAAATTAGAAGAATAAGAAATGAAGCTTCTTGTTGGTCAGCTTTTAGAAGTAAATACGGTAAAACTGCATTATACAGGAACCCTAACCCTCCCGCTGAAGATAAAAAGCCCGGAGAACCCACTGCATCACGTCAGAGCAGTAACACTGAGGCTCACGGTTCACTCTGGACATGTTTATCCAATCAGATGTTCTGCTGCTGGTTTCATAAGATTACCAGCAGCATTTCATAATAAACACACATGAATAGTCTTGATGGAGGTTGAACAAAGCAGATTCTCATAAAACCCATTCAAATTTCAAAACACAGTATTTCTACTGGGATGATAATTAAGACAATTATTATAAATGTTGCAACAACAAAGACAGGCAACACATTAATATTTGTTTCTCAAGAGACACAACTGCAGGAACAAATCCATACTCCAGCAGACCTCACACCCAGCCTTCAGAATATCTGAGCACATGCATCTGCAGCGCGAGCAATGGAGACACACAACTTTCCCTCAGCGTCTTCTACAGGAGACCAAGCCTACCGTCTGGAATAATCTCATTTTATTCATCTGACTAATTATTTGTTTCACCTTCAATAAAATAATTAGCAAAACTGCAGTTGTCCTTTGTGAAATGATAAATTAAAATAGAAAAACAAGTTGCAGTTGTCACATTTAAAACCTTGACCCCTTCTTTCCACCGGAGCCGTCAGCAGCACGTTACTGCAGCAGCACGTCTTGCTCGCGTAAGCTGCTGATTGGCCCTTCCCACGAGACGCAAAGCAGCAGGGGAGCAGCTGTCTCCGACAGAGCACGAAGTCACACGAGTGACTTTGTCAGTAAACACAACAACAAGCAGGAGAAAATTACAACATGGCTCCAAAAGGTTTGTGTTTTATGTTCTGTCCATTTTATAATCGCCAATGCGGACCTGAAAAACAAAGGAGACCGCTAGCTAGGTGATAACTTCTCACGGGGCCGCACAGTTAGTAACTTTTTAAAAGGTAAAGCAACCAGAAGACAGTACGTTTCTTTATTCTGAAAATTTCGGGAGCTTCGCTCCGTTTCCGCATCCGATTTCCTGTCTTTCCTTCCCCAAAAATGCAAAAATACCTTGCTGCAGACGCAGGGGGTGGCCAAGATGGCGGAGTGAGCAGACGCTTTCTACCGAGTTCTGCACAATCAAACTTTATTTCAGACAAGGGATATGTCCATAACAAGAATAAAAAATAAAAATAAAATACAAACACATTCTAATTACAAACCGTATAGGCAGTTGCTCCAATGTTCATGAACAACGGTAAAACCTCAACTTTATGCTGCCAACACTAACATTTCACTAAACAAGAGAAGATACAATAATTATAGGGCAAGAATGTCGAACCAGAAAGGAGCGAAAAGGGGACTGGAAAGTTCCAAGTCTAACATAGCGCCTGAGGATGCTAATGAGAAGAGTGCTACGCCCAGCAACGTGCTAATGGATAGCTTTCATGACTACGCAGCTACCGCAGTAGAACTCGCGCTAGCCGAAGAAGACATGGATGAGTTCCCACCTCTCCCTGTTACACCTCTTAAATCACCAGCTCCGAAGAAGGTGATGTATGAACGCAGCAGCTCTGATCCAGATGATGCAAATCAGATAATTTCTCGTCTGTCGGCACAAATAAACACCAGGTCTGATAACATTGAGAGCATGGTGAGAGAGAATATGCTCCAGATTGATGGTCTCAAAAAGACGATTGAGTTTGTGTGTGCGGAAATGAAAGATATGAAGGGGAAAGTTTGCGACCTGGAAAAAAAAGTAACTAAAGAGGAAGGTCGAGTGGACAACTGTCAACAGAGAATATCTGAATTGGAAAGATATTCCAGGAGGTGGAATCTCAGACTACATGGAGTCAAGGAGGCTGAGAAAGAAGACGTAAGGGAAAAGGTGATTGAGATATGCAAGTCTGTTCTGCCAAAACAAAATCATAGGCTGCCTGACGTCATCGACACCGTACACCGACTCGGAGCCAAGCGACAAGATAGCACCAGACCTAGAGGCATCATCGTGCAGTTCACCTCCTGAAACTACAGAGATGCTGTATGGAAAGCAGCCAAAACTTCCTCCTACCTGCAGAACAATCATTTGAGGTTCGCTGAAGATCTGTCCAGGGAGGACAAAGAACGTCGTGACAAACTGTGGCCGATGATAGACAAAGCCCGTAAGGAGGGTAAGCCAGCTTATTTCGTAGGAGGTCGAGGATTCATCAGTGGATCAGAAGTTTTCCCTCCTTCATAGAGAGGCTTATTCAGTCTCCAACATAACATTTCTGCAAGTTTGTTTACATGGAGAACTTTATATTTTCACCCTCAGGTTAAAGTTATATTTTGTTTTGAAGAGTGTGTTTGCTTATAAAAGCTGTATTTAAACCATAGCAGATAGTTAAATTGTATATTTTTATAAGCTTAGTTACTCAGGGTTTTTACTGTTCTATTACTTAAATTGTGAAGCACCCGGTCCCCTTATTCTATAGATCTATTCTTAGCTGTAGATGTTCAGAACCTACTTTCTCTCTCTATCTCTTTTCTAATAACTTTGTCTTTTTCATTTGTTTCTCTTAATACCAGGGGTTTAAGACAAACATGTAAATGCAAAGCTTTATTTTTGTTTGCCAAACAATTTAAAACAGATTTTTGCTTTTTCCAAGAGTGTCATTCCACACCTGCTGATACAAATTTTTGGAAATCGCAATGGGGTAATGACATCTGGTTGTCCCATGGCTCTGAGCGTTCTGCTGGAGTTGCCACATTTAAAAATAAATTTTCTGGGGATGTATTACACTCTGACTGTGACACCTTAGGACACTACCTCTGCTCAATAATCAGACACAATAACAGTACTTTCATTGCAGTAAATATATATGGGTACAATAACAAAACAGAAAATGATAAATTACTCGACTCCTTAGAAGAAAGAATTAATTTCTGGCTCTTCAAATACCCAAATTCAGTCCTATTAATTGGTGGAGACTTTAACATCGCTTTAGACAATACGGTTGATAGGTGACCTCCAGGGCAGCAATCCTCATACAGTGCAAACTTAAAAAATTTTATGGGAAAATTTAATGTTGTGGATATTTGGAGAAAAAAATGCCCAGATGATAGACTCTTTACTTGGAGCAATAAGACAGGATCCAGGCAATCACGTATTGACTTCTGGCTTGTTTCTGACTGCATTGATAAAGATAATATTACTGTTAATATACATGCCACCCCCCTCACTGATCATAGAGCAATTCACATTAACGTCCAAATAATTACACTGGATAATATACCTCATAATTTCTCTTATTGGAAGTTAAATAACTCTTTGCTAAAAGATAAAATGGTTAACATGCAGATTCATAAATTAATCGGTTATTATTGGAATAAAGCTAAGAGAGAAATCCTTTTGTAGAAACTGGGAACTTTTTTTAATTTGAAGCATGCAAATTCTTGAGAAGATACGGGAGTCACATTGCTAAATTAAGGAAAGTTGAAGAACAAGACGTAATAAGCAGAATTGCCTCTTATTACCAGAAGTCCCCAGAAGAAATCTCAGAGGAAGATCAATTAAGTTTACTAGAACTTCAAAATAAATTGGACGGTTTATATCGACGCAAGGCTGAGGGTGCTTTTGTAAGATCCAGGAAGAGGTGGCTGGAGGAGGGCGAACAAAATTCTGCTTACTTTTTCAGGCTTGAAAAATACAGATCAAAAATGAACTCTATTCATCAACTAAATATTAATGGCATTGTCTCTGACAATCCTAGAGAAATTTCACATTTCTGTGCCGAATTCTATACTAAACTATACAACTGAAAATATAATGAGGTTGTCTCAACAGGATTTCTCAATAATATTAAAACCCCAAAAACAATTGTTGTGGAAGATAGAATTTATTGTGACAGCCCTCTGACTGTGGAAGGTCTGTACTTCCATTTCTGCACTTAAGGCCAATAAATCTCCCGGCACAGATGGTTTGACTGCAGAGTTTTATAAATCTTTTTCTAATCTCCTGGCCCCGTTTTTACTGCAGGTTTTTACAGAAAGTATAGAGAATAACACCCTCCCTCCTGCTCTTACTCAAGGTCTCATAACACTTATCCCAAAACCAAACAAAGACTTACTTTTTATTGATAATTGGAGACCCATCTCTCTGCTCAATAATGACTATAAGATTATGGCTTTAATACTTGCTAACAGGATTAAAGAGGTCTTGGACACAATTATTGATGAGACACAATCAGTCTTTATGCAAAATAGACACATTTCTAATAACATTAGACTGGTTTTGGATTTACTTGATTACTCTGATTTGGTATCTGACAATGGCTTCATTATCTTCCTGGATTTTTATAAGGCTTTTGATACAATTGAACATCAATTTATTTTCCACTCTTTGGAAAAATTTGGCTTCGGCAGGTTTTTCTGTAAAGCTGTTAAAACCTTATACACAAATGGCAATAGTTCTATTAAAATGATTAACGGCTCCACCCCGAGATTTGACCTGAAACGTGGTATTCGCCAAGGATGTCCTATTTCACCATATTTATCTTTACTTTGTACACAAATTCTTGCAACTAATATTTCAAGCAGCGTTGTACAAGGATTCACCATAGCTGATAAGGAGCTCGTGATTAGCCAGTTAGCCGATGACACCACACTTCTTAAAAAATGCAAACCAAATCCCTGTAGCTCTCAGTGTGATTAGTGACTTCTCTGAGGCCTCTGGTTTATGCCTAAATCCAAAAAAGTGTGAGTTGCTAGCAATTAAAGACTGCCCTGCAAATACTGTCTGTAATATTTCTGTTAAACAGGAAGTCACATACCTGGGACTGTTAATATCCAAAGATCAAATATCAAGATGCTCTTTAAACTTCACTCCAATTATACAGAAAACCCTAAAAAAGTTCAACCAGTGGCTGCAGAGGGACTTGTCTTTGAAAGGTAGAGTTTTAATTACTAAAGCTGAAGGGTTATCCCGATTAACATATGCTGCTCTCTCTTTACATCTGGATAAGGAAATTGGTAAAGATATTGACCGTATGCTCTTTAATTTTATATGGAAAACCCGTACGCATTATATTAGGAAATCTGTTGTGATGAATAAGTACGAATCAGGTGGGCTTAACGTCCTAGACTTTCTACTTTAAATAACACTTTCAAAATTAATTGGGCTAAACATTTTCTTAAAAACCCACCTCTATCTGGAACCTTAAACCATATCATATTTTCTCTCGTTTTGGTGGCTTTAATTTTATTTTAAATTGTAATTACAATGTTGAGAAAATCCCTATAAAACTTTCATCCTTCCATAAGCATGTCATGGTCTGAGGTATTTCCCTGCTGTCACTCCCTGTCTTTTGAGTTTTCCCTCTGCAGGTGGGCGTGTCTGGAGGTGACCAAGCTGCAGCAGATCTGCTCATCAGCTGGCCAGGGGTATTTAAGCAGCTGGGAGACTCCTACACTTCGCTGGATGATTACTCTACCTGGGTACCTTCTAACAGCCACTTGTGAAACTTATTCGAGCTCTGTAACCTCTTGAGAATTAGATTTGTTTTTGGATTTTGGATTTTTGAGATTTGATGTGCTTTTGGATTTTGGATTTTTGCCTTTTTGACCTCCTGCTTTTGTTCGCAGACAAACCCACACACTCATCTTAGACTGGCAGAACTCTGGAGCCCACACCATCTGGATCTCCAACTTCGCTCGTCTCTCAGCCTCTCCTCTGGCCAGAATCACCTCCAGCTGCCCACCTAAACTTCCTGGACCTCCCCAAGCTCAGCTCCCTCCACGTCTCACTTCTGGATCTCAGTCCCTGCTAAGCCTCTCTACCCAGACCGGACCACTCCTCCCTCAAACCAGTTCCCACCTCTCCAGACCGTAAGTCCTCCACACAAGTCTGATTCCCTGTTCCTTCCGCAAATTGGATCTAACTCCGATCTGTCCAGTTTTCCCGCACCAGCTTCCCTGTGCAAGAACTCGGCTACGTTTATGCTGCTTCCTTGGTTTCCCTTCAATAAATTCTTAAACATTTTACACCGTCTCAGATCTGATTCTGTATGTCGTGAGTTAGATTTCTTCACCACAACATGACAAAGCAAGTCCTCTTAGCGTGGACCCTCATTTATAAACACAACTTCTCACCTCACAAATATATCTTATCTGGAACAACAGAGATATTTTATTTAAAAATAAATCACTTTTCCTGGAAACTTGGGTCCAGAATGGGATCCTATTGGTGGCTCAGCTGGTTAAAAGAGGGACAACTACTTACTTACAACGACTTTATTGCCCTATATAATTTCCCAGTCAGTGTTCAGGAATTCTCAATGGTGCTTGGTGCCATACCCTCAGGGACTTTAATGTTATATAAAAACACTGACAGCTCAATATCTACCTCAGTCACTCTCCCTGATCCAGTTGAGTCACCAATAGGAAAAATCTGCTTTTCTCTAGAACTTGGTAACAGCGATAAGAGAATACGTAGTTTATTCCAGGAAGATACCGTCTCTCTCCCTATCTCATTGGAACCGATGTGTTCCAGATATCAAGTGGAAGACAGTCTGGATGATCCCCCAGAAATATTTCATTGTAAATAAGGTGAAAGAAGTCTCATTTAAACTTCTACATAAATGTTATCCAAGCAGTTATTTCATGGTAAAATTTAAAAGGGACCTAAATACTAATTGTACTTTCTGTGGGCATCATCCAGAAACTGTGACACATCTTTTTTGGTGCTGTTCTTTTACACAAAGATTCTGGAAGGAATTTAGCAGGTTTGTTACTGTCCATATTTTAAGGGAGTTTTCTTTACGATGGGAAAATGTTTTATTCTGTTTCTTTAAGTTCCCCATGAAGAATGATAAATGTTTTTTATTATGAATCTGTTAATACTCTTAGCTAAATTCTTTATTCACAAATGTAAGTTTACCAACAAAACACCATATTTCTGTCATTTTTTAAGGATGTGGAATTGTACATAAAATCAATATCAGAATCCACCAACAAAAAGGCTTTCAAAACAATATACATATGTGAATTTTTACGTGTATTCTTATAATTGTAACTTTTTTCTTTTACCCCTGGCTTTGTGTGTTCATATTCTGTTGTTTTGTATCCTTCATTCGTTTCTATGTTGTATACTCATTGTTTAAAGTTAAAAAAAAAACCCTAGCTGCAGACGCAGCCCCCTCCAAACACGCCCCCATGTGCCTGTTGAGCTACCCCCGAGCTCAATAACGGCGGCCCTCCCAGCGGGCGGGGAGCATCCCGCTGTCAGCTCCAGCAGCTCCACACAATTGAAAGAATACGTTTATACAGAATAGGGCTGCAACAACGAATCGATAAATTCGATGAAAATCGATTACTAAAAGCGTTGGCAACGAATTGCGTCATCGATTCGTTGTGTCGCACAACTCTTCCAAAAGCGCCCCCCCCCCCCCCCCTTCCCGAATCCCGCCCGCCGTTGCGCGCAGACCAGAGCAAGTCAGATCAGCACGAGGGAGAGCCGCAGATCAGCGCGAGGGAGAGCCGCAGATCAGCGCGAGGGAGAGCCGCAGATCAGCGCGAAGGAAAGCCGCAGATCAGCGCGAGGGAGAGCCGGCAGATCAGCGCGAGGGAGAGCCGCAGATCAGCGCAAGGGAGAGCCGCAGATCAGCGTGAGGGAGAGCCGGTAGCGGCAGATCAGCGCGAGGGAGAGCCGGTAGCGGCAGATCAGCGCGAGGGAGAGCCGGCCCGGCAGACTTGCGCTGCTGCGAACCGGTTCCGCATTGTTGCACAGCGATCCAGGCAGCTGCTTCCAGCGCACGGTCCATTCTCAAAGTGGCGCAACCAAAAAACTATAATTAGCACACGATCGTTCTTGTCTGCACATCTTCTCTATTTTCTGTCTTATTTGTGCCTGAAGCTCGCTACTGCGGAGCTCATCACCTGTGCTGTGGTGATGTCACCTCACGCAGCATCGAAAACGCGCTCTGCGCTTTTCGGTCAGGAGATCCCTTTGATCTGCTCAAAAGTAACTGATGAGGTGAAAAGGTAAGAATCCAGGCAACAGATTTTCTGGAGAATTAAGAGGAGATGCAGGAAGATGAGAGACAGACAGGACAGGAAAATAGTTCAATAAAAACAAAAAAACAATCAATCAATCAATCAATCAATCAAAGCTTTATTTATAAAGCGCCTTCCGCAACCCTGTCAGGAAGCCCAAAGCGCTGAAAGTGAAACAAAGCGCTGAAAACAAAGTGTTGAAAAGTAAAATGTAGGTAGATTTATCACCACTACATGTTTTTACCTATAAAAAACAATAAGTTATACACATGTCATATTTATACATCTGATACAATTCAGATCACCTTCAAAACTCAGTCACACACCCAGGGCCGTTTCAAGACATTTTGGGGGCCAAGGCAAAATGCCCCCCCCCCCCCCCCCAATAACTGGGCTCCCCAGAAGCCTCTGTGTAATTCATGCCCTCTCCAGTAGTGTTAGTTATATGGTGTTTATAAAAGCCCCTCAGACATTACTGACATGTTCTAATATTATCAGATGAAAAACTAAATTATCAGACATGCTGTCTCATCTGCTTCTTTTATAAACTTGCAAAAAGTAACAAAACCATTTGAAAGCCACTATTTGTGGATTCTTTGAAAGTTTCCATGGAGTGTGTGACTAGTTATTTTTTCATTGATCCTATCGTCTAATCTCACAGCTGAAACAAGCATCCTTAATAATCCGTGCACAGGAAGCGTACCGATGCTGTAGTAAAACAAAAGGTATAATAATTTATTATTAATAAAACCTTGTTGCAGAACTAAAGCAGAAAAATTTGATTTTGCATTAAATATGCTAAATATTTATATATGAATTGTTTTAGAGCCCTTTAATTGGCAGAATCTGATATTAATTTAGTTCTTACAAAAAATGGGTCCCAACATGGTTTGTGTGGCGTTGCCATAGTGTGACGTCATAGGCACAGATCCCCTGTCCTCTTGTTTGGAAATGGAAATATGGTCACCCTACATTAAACAAACTGTCCACCCGGGCTTTTGCACTGCACAGAGAAGCTTCGCTGCCTACGACTGAACGTCAGTTGAGAGTCAGTCTCATGCAGAATGACCAATGAAGAGAGGGCCTCAAGTTAAGACCCTCTCCTCATTGGTCAGTCCACACGAGGTGGGTCAAAGGTTACTCTGGGCGGGTTACGTGTTGTCAGGCATTCAAGTATTGAGTATATTTACTGCATATTACAGTAAAATATTCTGTATGTGACCACATTATGGTGATCCTCGGGTCGTGATGATGGAGCCCTTGAATATTGTTGCCCAGGGTACAACAAAGTGTTAATCTGGCCCTGGTTCCGCCGTCACATTCCCGCAGAAACTGGTTGATCACACCGGGGCCAGACTACTAGCATGTGGTTTTACAACCACAATGTCCTCAGAAGCAAAAACGCTTTTAAAAGGGAGGGAGGAGTTCTAACTGTTGCTGCAGGCGTGTTGTGTGAGAGTGCAGTTATATACTGGTTAATATATTTTTGGGTTCAGTTGCTTTCATGTGGCCTAATGTGAGTCTATTTGGGATCATTGGAATGATCAGCAGCATTTCTTGATGTGACTTTATGGCAGTTGCCCAGGGCATCATCGCAAGGAGGATGGCATTCATTTACTTTTGTTTTATTTGGTATTTTTTCAGTCATTTTTTGGAAATAGTGATCAATTTTGATTAATTCACAGCCTATGTTTAATTACATTTAAAATATATGTCAACAGATGAGATCAAACAAAACAGATGAGAATTGCCCTTAAGCTGTTTAACTTGGACCAAGCATTTTAGGTCACAGATAGATGTAGCTTAGGGTCTCTGTCTATACACCTTATAAGACAATTTAGGTGATGGCATGTTGTTTTTCTGCTATTGAACTGTTTTCTAATAATGTTGTGTTAAATAAAGTGAAGGAAGGAGAGAAATAACGTTTCCCTAGCAGTTTTTAAAAATTTCCCCATGTAATCCGATTAATCGATTAATCGTGTCGAGACCCCATCCGATTAATCGATTATCCAAATAATCGTTTGTTGCAGCCCTAATACAGAAATAGTAATAATGTAATTAAACAGACAGGATTCCAGGTTTAAATATGAATGTATGGATTTTTGTTTCTTGCATACACACTTTATGGCATCCCCAGTGACATTATAAAACATAGATACCACCAACAAATAATCAGTTGCCGGACAGTAGGCACAACATACCTATGCTTACTTAAAGAGCGGGTCAATTGAGCCTCGGAGTCCTTCTCTTCCCACGTATCAATTTTAAAAAATGCAACATTAGTAGGCGTTGCCTGGAGGACCGAGAGGGTGGAGCCGCGGCAGTGACGAAGACGACGGCTAACTAGACGATGCTAGCTCCCTTCACTCTATGCAGTTATTAGAAGTGGAGGATGTTTCTCCCCCTCCTTACCCAGACACTCGAGAAGAAAGGGACCAAGTCTATTTGGAGGAGACAAGCGGACCTGAGCCTTATTGTTGTGAGCTTGTGAGTTGCCTGTAACTCCCAGAACCGACCCAACAGAACCACCTCTGAACGTAAGTAGCCGTTAGCCATAGCATTGGATTAGCTGCAGGGTTTGTCTCCACGGCCCTGGAGAGCTAGTATTCAGCATGTTTTAGAGGTTTATCTGCTTCAGCACACCAGGTTTTAATCAGCAACAAATAGCTGAGCTGCTTAACAGCTAATCTAACCTGTTAAAGCAGGAAAATCCACTGAAACGTGCTGGATAGCAGCTCTCCGGTAGCTCTGGGCTCAAGTTACAGTCTGCTGCATAAAGTTATGAAAATACCCCATGAGAAAATTATTCTGTAATGTGTTCAGCTCACTAAAACTGCCCTGATTTATTTATTTATTTACTGATAACAGCTGCTCTCTTGGTTCTAGGTCCTCTGGTGTCTGCAGCTGGTCTCTGGTGTCTGCAGGTGGTCTCCTCTGCTGGTGCCATCAGGATCAGGAGCTTCCAGAAGAATGTGCCTTTCAATGACTCTTTCCTCCTTATTTGTTATATTAATTAAATAAATCTCAATTTATATATTTCCTGTTTTTGTTCATGTCCATAAATACTTAAACATGCTTGAAATTAAAACGAGCTTTTAACAGTGAGGTGCTAGTTTAATTCATCACAATAGAGCTAGTTAAACATGCATTGTGATAATTCAATTAATGTAATTTATAAATATCCATTAAAATATCAAAACTGGAATCTATATGAGATATTTGGCAGCACAAAAAAACTTGTCAAACACAATATTTATTATAATAATTGTAGGCAGACAGGAGACAGAGCTGATGGAGGTTCTCAGTCATCGAAGGATGGCTGAAGGCTTTCCAGGAACAGGAGATGTGGTGTTGTCTCTTCTCTCTCTATTCTGCCAGATGAGCTGATAGGTTACAGGTGTGTGAGGACATCCTCATGCTGTCATAACCAGATGACAGGAGTTATCAGGTGATCAGCCAGGCTAATGAGATGCAGAAAGAAAACAAATTCAGGACAGTGTACAATATGTGGTGTTGCTCACCTTATGTGCTCTTATAGAGTTATTAACGTGTGCCTGCCTCATGGTGTAGAGTCCATATTTTGCAGAGTGTCCTGCAATAATGCAGGTTATTAGTTAATTTACTTTTAATAGCAAAAACAAAATATTTTATGTAAAAGTTGTTTTCCAGGTGAATCAGCTCACAAGTCACCACCAAGTGTCACGGGGGCAGAATCAGTAGCCTCCGTCATGATGTAATCACATACTTATTTAATTGTTAATATCTTAAAAATTCTGAAATGTTTTAATTTTTTTTTTACCTTGAACAGTTCACTGAGCTTGCACTGTCACTGAGGTGGAAGCTGGAATCAACAGCAGACACCTCACACCTTGGTCTTTTCAGGGGGTGTGGCCGCTGCTCTGGGACCTTCTGGAAGATGAATTTTCATCATGGTCCCCGTGGGTCACCAGACACACTGCGGCTGTGAACTCCATTCTGGCTGGCTATGTAAAAACAAAGAAGCAGCACATTTATAAATGTTTAAAAGAGCATAAAATCACGTGTAACAATAATCTGTAAAACAAATTAAAACTAGAAGGTAATAATAAAATGTTTACATAGAAGATTATTAAAAATAATTCACCTTTGCTACAGGGAAGGTTTCACGTCAGCCTGGACAAGTGCATTCTTGCAGCTAAATCAGTCTGACAGCCAGTGTCTTGGGTAGATTTAGCCTGAAAAAAATATATAAGCACATTGTTGTTGAGAGTTTATAAAGTCAGATAATATACAAAAGAAACTGTCCCATATAGGCGCTTTATAACATTCCTAGTGTGTGATCATTATAACGTAAAAGTCAGTCACACATGATGTGGAGAGCCTGAAATGCGACCTCCTGAACAGAATTCCTCACAGAACCTGTTCACAAGCTGGATTTCACGCTGTAATGCTGTCTGTCAACTAGTGCAGCGTTAGTTAGAGACACTGTTGCAGAATTGCCAACTGACTAGCTAAAGGAAGTGAACCACGTCTCTCAAACTTTGCATTTAGGTAGGGAATTGTCTTTAGAAGATGTTAAAACGTTTATTTAGCTTACTCACCTCAGACTGGAGCCCACCGTGGTGGGGGAGCAGAGTCGGTGGGCTGCATCTAAATCACGGAAGAGCCAAGGTGGGCAGCCTCCCTCTTCAAACGGAGACGTGCAGAATCGTGGGTAAAATGCCCACAGAGTCACCGCAAGCATACTACACTACACCTATTCACCAATACTAACACGATATGGAGCACTAAACCCGAAATACTTTCCCAATTACACTAACAGCCAAACACTAACTAAACTACAATATCAAACAGCCAAATCTAACACTAAATAAGTATTTATAACACTAAAAGATATGCTAAGACTAGGATATGCTAATGCTATATGCTAATGCTGAACTACGCTGACCTCCTACACTCACTTGCAAATCCAACTCCCACTCGCCACAGGGCGTGGCCGAGATGCTCGTTGCTTTTATACTACTGGTTTACGTAGTACTTTACTCTTTAGCCATTGGCTAAAATTTATTCAAAATGACTCAAATTCTATGTTTTCAGCTGAAGGTGGCGCATTACTGTGGTTTTTAGACAGAATTTTTAATTTTTAAAGAAAATGCACCAAAATGCTAAAATAAAGAATGCACACATTTAAAACACTATTAGACACTCATTTATACAGTTCATCAGCAAAAAAAAGTGAATTTAGACGTTACTTGCTCTTTAAGTTAGCAGGTGAGTAATCATGTATGTGCAAGTGTTTATTTTAAATGCAATAAAATTAAATATCAGAAAAAGTAATTAGTGGTAATCATTTTAATTAACCCCTTAAGCCCACTAGCCTCCATTTATGTGGGAGCACGCCTCCTACAGCAACATTTAACTTTCAATCATTTGTTATTACAGGCACTAACAGTAGGTCTAAGTTCATACGAGTGAGTAGTTAATATTTATGTTACTATTTATGATTTTTTATTGCTTCTTTACAGTGAAAAGCTGCTGATGTGTAATTTGTAGGCATATTTACATGTGTGTATATATGCATTTCATGTTTTCTGTTAACAGGAATAATTGCTGGCCCTTTGACACAAAATGTATTGATTTAGAAATTACTAAAATATTTTGCATTAAGTATACGATTCACAAGACTAGTAAACTGATATTGACCATACACTAATCTGTAAAGAATATTCTGTAAACACAAAAGCAGAAAAGTTTTGCTTTAGAAAAAAAGTTCAGACAAATGAAACACCCAGCAACAACTTTTATTGGCCTTACAAAAACCTTCCAAAATAATAATAATAAAAATGTCCACACAATGCTACAGCCTCTTCACAAATTCAGACCAGTCCAGAGCTTTTCTGAGTTTCTCAGTGTACATGAGCAGTTTCTGTTTAGCCTCCTTGCTCATGTTTTTTTCCATGGCATAGGACATCAGCTGCCTCTCACTAATGAGACAAAGATAAATAGCAATTAGTAAAAATGACATTCACACCTAGAGGCTGTCATAAACAATGTGAAAACAATACATATAGGCATTAGCACTGTTCTTGTGTTTGTAGAATACCTCCGGGCTACCACACTGCCGTCGTGAGTTTGCTGCTTATTAGATGAGGAGTCATAAACGGTCAAATAAATAGCCTATTGTTACGTTTATTTTGGCCAAAAGGCTTCCATTAAAAATTATATTAAGAAATTTGCATCCATGACGTCTTCCCCCACTGCCAATAATGCTTAATTTTATATAAAAGTGTTTCAGAAAAAAATCACGAATGCGCTATCTATCAAACTATGTCTTAAACGTTCAAATTTCTAGTACAAAATCTTCGCAAGTTGTAAAAATATAAATCTGTCTTTACCTGAACTGTCATTTCCATCTGTTGCAACACACATGCGAGTTCTCGTCTTCGTACATGCACGCGTGTTTTGTCGGGGCGTGTTTGGACGGAGCTACGTCTGCAGCTAGACCTTACTCCAAAAATGTCGAACTGACCCGTTTCAGAGGCGTCGTGCGTAGAAAATAGAACCGGCGCGTAAGGGCCGCGACATGCTGCTCCTGAGACGCGGCCGACTCGCGCTGCTGACGGCTCCAGTGGAAAAGGTTCTGTTGACCACAGCGGTTCCTATCAGCAGCTATGACGTGCTGCTGACGGCTCCGGTGGAAAGAAGGGGTTAGGCTGAAAACAATGGGTTAGATGTTTGTAAGGTGAAATCAAGAAAATGAACCAGATTCCATGCTGTAGTTCTTTTTTAAAACAGAACAGTTTGTTACCTGTTTTCCCGCTACGTTTCGTTTGCGGCTGCAGACTTCCTCAGGCTGACGCTGATGGTGGCATCACTTCCTTCTCCGTTTATCCGCGGGCAGCAGAGGACGTTGTCGCCCTCTGCTGCCCGCTCTCCCCTCTCCGACGATGCAGTCCCATGCGTGGTCCAACGCGTAAACTCCATCGTCCCTGTTCATGGTCCCACATCCACGTCTCCTTATCTCGATAAACGGAGAAGGAAGTGACGCCACCATCAGCGTCAGCCTGAGGAAGTTTGCAGCAGCAAACGAAACGTAGCGGGAAAACAGGTAAACAAAACTGCTCTGTTTTAAAAAAGAACTACAGCATGGAATTAGAGATACGACACAGCAAGAACACACCTAAGATGTTCAAATGAACAAGATGTTCATGTGAATCAGTTTAACAACAGTTGAGGAGAACTAGAGCACAGAAGTAACCTGTCTGTGGTGTGATATGAAGGTGGAGGACAAAATTCAGCTTATAAACATGACAGACAGACAAGAAGAAGCCTTTAACCAAAAGAACTGAAAGAAAAAACCTGCTGCAGATGCACCTTTGAGTGGCCTCAGCTTTAAAAAATCGAGACTATCTCTGATCGTGCAAATTGGCTTGTAGCTAACCTGACACCAGTTTTAAAGTATTTTTGATATTTTCCAAAAATATCATCATTGGGGGGGGGGGGGGGGTGTGTGTAAAGGATAACAGATGATGAATGGAGTGATGGAGGGTGAGCTAGATGTTTTAGCAAAACCTTCTAAGTGTCTGAGAGAGTTTGTGGAGTCTGGGTTGTAACATCAGTTTGGCTGTATGTTTGATCAGCTAGAGGTTTGTTTATAAAACCATCTGATGCAGTTTGTGCCGGTCTACGCACCCTTGTGTGAAGATCCCCAAGCGATCCAGGGGGTCAGGAGGTCGAGGTGGACACTGCCGATGGCGTGGACCTCTGGTACCGGAGCTCGTAGCCAGCTCAGAATACGACCCTTCTAGTCTGGGTTATCTTCAGGTGACGGCAGGGAGCTGGAGAGTCTATTTCGCATCTAAGGCGGTCCGGTGGCTCTGAAAAGAGCCGCTGTGTCTGAAATCACTCGCAAGAGTTGCAGAGAGGCTTTGACCTGATGTCAGAAGATAGGATGGTCTCAAAATGCATGTTCACCCAACTGGGGAAGACGAACTAGATCCGGAAGTGATTCCTGTTTTTATCAACTTTATTTATAAACTTGGACAAATCAGATTTCGACACATTTAAAGGGCGTTAACAAAATCCCTCAGAAATCACGCCTTCCCTCAGATCCTCAGAGAGGTTAGCTCTTAGTGTGAAGTGGAAATGTTTTTTACACGTTTATGTGAAGTGATTGCTGAAACCTTAATATGAGTCTAATGATGTATGAGTACACTGATGCATTAGCTTGTTAAATCAACAAATACTGATCTGGTGTAGTTTAAGGTCTGAAATGAATCATTGCAGGACAAATGTTCATATGAACACATCATTGATTAATGCACACGTTATTCACACACTCTGGCATTTAACAAGGGATGATTATATGACACGTGTGCAATTATCACGTTTTAAAATGTCATTTATGATTCAAGGAAGAGGAACTTTATTCAGAGTGAGTGCAAAAGTCTCGTCTCCTGCATGACTTTTGTTCCAGCCACGATAAGGTAGCTGGGAATGATCATGTCTCCTGTATCCGGTGACGAGGCCTTGTGCAGTGCGTCTTGTTTGGAGGCCAGACAGCTGGGATGTTTGTGTCTGCAAATTAAAACGTTAATTCCTGTTCATTTTGATGAAATACTAGACCTCTGGGGTTGCTACATAACACAATAAGTCATTCAATTCAACTCAACTCAATCCAAATATACGTAATTAATCCCAGAGGGAAATTAGAGAATTCACCCATTCACACCCTGGTGGTGATGAGCTACACTGTAGCCACAGCTGCCCTGGGGCGCACTGACAGAGGCGAGTTTTCCGACCACCACCAGCAGGCAAAGTGGGTCAAGTGTCTTGCCCAACAAGGACACAACGACAGCGACAGACTGTGCAGGGCTCGAACCTGCAACCTTCCGATTACGGGGCGAGCACTTAGCTCCTGTGCCACCGTCGCCTTTGCAACAAATGCAACGGTATTAATAGTTATTATAGAATCTCTTACTGGATGGTTCTGGAGATTAGGACCCAAGCGACCAGCGACACAAACCAATTTTTAACAACTTAACCAATTCCTTTAAAAGTGGGGTTCAGTGATTGTGTTGGTAGAAACTTGACCAAGTTCACATGGGACAGCCCTCTGCTGACCAGAAACAGCAGGTAGGTGTCCTAGGGGGCGCTCTTTGTCTGAAAACAGCTGTTATATATTTCTGTACTGGTAGCTAATATCCTTCTTACAACAGGTAAAAACTCTTTAACACTGAAAACTTTAGTTCTTGTAATTATTTATATTTATAGTAAAACCAAAGTGAGCTGAGATTAGTTTTCATGTCTGCTCATGCTGACAGATGGAAGGGAATGCAAAAGGCTAAACGTGCTGCTTGGATTGTAAATTCATTCACGCCTAGTTGTTAAATGCAATTCACTTTGATCTCTGGCTAAAAGAATTTGCTGCATCACTGCAGAAAGATGTACTGAGTCATGCTGATCCAGAGGAAACATGTTCCTGTAGACTTGCCCAGGTCCCCTCCACAGATCGCTGCCACACCCCTCTGGCCACGGGGAAAGGAACAAAGCACGGCAATGGGAATCGGTCGATGAAAGCCAGTGAGCACTTGTTGGAGACGAGCACCAAGACTCAGGCAGCGTATCTGGGAAAGTCATTCCTTATAGCATCAATATTAAAGCTGCATAACTGAATTCTGTGTGTTGTCTCACAGAATCAGTGTTTCTTTCTGTGCAAACAGCAACATTATCGGGGTTCATTAGAGGAAAAAGACAAATGCAAGAAAGATGCATTACAAAAACGAACCAGTTTAGAAGACCATGTTTTAAAGGCGAACACACCCCTCTGCAACCTTCAAGGTCTTTTACCTAGTGCATGGCCGATCTGCCTCAGAAAGCCATTGTCCTAAGGCTGAAGCTTTGTCACCATGCATCCTGTTGGCAAGAATCAGAAGATTTATTTCACTGCGGCTTATTCAAAGATGAATTGCATTCCAGTCTGGAAATCTGCTGCAGCTTCAAACACACAAAACAGAAGCTGTTAACTTCTTACACACATGCACACACAAATCCAACAAAGCATCTGAAAGAATTCCCGTGTCTTTTATGAGGGGAATCTATAATTCTGGAGCAGCCGGAGGTTTCCACTCCCCTCAAACAAACAAACAACCATTAATTTTGTTGCCCTCCGTTACTCACCAGAGAGAGGGCTCAATAATGGGATTAAAGGTGGGCGTTTGCTGCAGTGACAAAGAGAAGATGTGATGAATAAAAACTGTAGGGCTTGTATCCCCCTCTAGCTATCGTCTGCTTTGATAATCAGTAATGTTTAACAGTGTGAAGAAGGTCATTTGCACGTGTACACACCATGCAGAGGGGGCTGAACCAGGGTAAAGTTAACTTGCTCTCATGTCTTTGCTCCATTACAACAAGCTTTCTGACGCTGAGAGGGCGTTTTCTGAGGTTTTGTTAAAACTAAAAACTCCTCAGTTCTTGAACCAAGCAGATACTCTCGTGGCGACGAGAGTCTCATGAGGATAAGGGTTGGCCGCCTGAAGCCTCCACCTGCTGTTCTGCTAAGCCGATAGAATCGCTCTGAATAAACGCCACCTGCAACCAGCTGATGCAAAACTCCTTCAGAGTTATAGATTTTGAGACGCAACTAGTTTCATCAGTCGTTGTGACCCACGGAGACATCTGGGACTGATTTGGTCGCACCAAGGTCCTTCTACCAACCTCGTGCTCGGAGGTCATCAGCTCTACCTGACATCTCGGATCCACCAGAGGGTCTCCTGACTGGGTGAGGTAGACACTTCTGACAGATGGCGTCTGTATGCTGTTCTCTCTAAGAAACAACTTGTAGTTAGCTGCAAACAACTTTTTCCACCCAGAACGCGTTTCTCTCTCTAAGAAAGAAATCTTCTGAGATTCATCCACGCATCCAAACATCGCATTTCATTTTAGTTTCCATTCAGACACAGGTTTGCTTTTAATACCAAGCTTTAAGATCAAAGCTGTTACAAATTGTCATTTCAATTGTCATCTTTAAACTGTTAGTAATAAATTCTTAACTTTTTAAACCTGACTCTTCTTTGAAATGAAACACAGAAAGGTGTATATTTGGTTACTGAATAAGCAAAGATTCCATTAAGTCTTCTGTTTAATAAATACACTTTTGCTATTAATTGCATTTCTTAAATTTAAAAGATTAATCTTTGGATTAGATATAGACCAAGCTCGTTGGTGTATGAACTTATATCATGTATAAATATCCTGGATATTCATGCATGGTATAAGTTCATATGCTAATGTGTCTGATCTTTTCTTCAGAATCTAACAAAGCTGATAGCAACCAGCGTTAATCTAGTATGTAGATTGTCCACGCTACACTGGACATGCATCAACGACTGTTTCATTTTCCAAGTCAACTGAGTGAAAATGGCCACCACAGCCAAACGATCTTGAAAAACAGACATATGTGTACAACTCCAAATATAACAAAGTTAAAAGCAATCATCTACACCAACAGCCTCCTGTAGAGAGTAAAGCCCATCATAAACACAAGGGGGAGCACAAAATCCCTCTGAGAACTACAAATGGTCTTGCAGCAAGAAGGTTGATGGTTCAAAATCCTGACTGTGTGGCCTTTTCACAGGAATAGAATAGAATAGACTTTTTTGATCCCACAGTGAGAAAATTCTCTTGTTACAGCAGCACAAACACTTCAGAGACTTGTTTAAAGAAAAATAATAACAAAAGTACATACTACACATAGGCAGTAAGTTATTATTGTAACCTTTGACCACTAACAACCACAAATAAAATCCAGTACTATGCAGCACACTGTAAGAGACACGGACATACTATGTAAATCTGGTATTGAACAAGTATTGAACACATAATGAATGTTGAAGGATAATGCCAGAACAGCTTAAACTGAGGAGTTCTACACTCACTGCAGAGGGGATGAAAAACCTACGGTGGCGTTCTGTTTTACATCTGGGATGTCTCAGTCTGCCTCTGAAGGAGCTGTCCATGGTCTCCACAGTGGAACGCAGTGGGTGGGAGGGTTTTTTGGCAAGTTGGCATGTTTTCTGCATGCATTTATGGGTTTTCTCCAGATGTCCAATGTTCTCACACAGACCAGGCTGACTGAACACGCCAAGTTGTCCCTACCTAGGTGTGAGGGAGTAGTGTCAATCTATAAATGGCCCTTTGATGGACTGACCATCTCACCTGATGACTGCTTGACATTCATACTATATTCTGTTAAACCCTTGTGGGGATGATGTAGTTCAGATAATGAATGAATGAATGAATGGATGGATGGATGGATGGATGGATGGATGGATGGATGGATGGATGGATGGATGGATGGTATTGTATTATTTCCTGCTATTTCAGCTGTTAACTTTATTTTTTCTCTAAGTGTTTTTCTCCCCAGAAGCAGCTACAATGACGTTCTGCTGAGCTGTGGTGGCCTCATGGAGGGGGCCATCGTCTAGCACACTGCTGCTAACCACTAAAACATTCTCCCACTCCTGATAATAACTTTTTACTCTCTTTGACGTTGAATGTGCTAATACTAGTTTCACTAGGATAAATACAATAAAGTTTATCTCTCACCAAATAGAATATTTGCTAAGACATCACAATGTAACCATAGAAACACTACTTGGTGTGTGTGTGTGTGTGTGTGTGTGTGTGTGTGTGTGTGTGTGCGTGCGTGCGTGCGTGCGTGCGTGCGTGTGTGTGTGTGTGTGTTTGTGTGTGTGTGTGCGTGCGCGTGTTCTGTCTTCTCTATCCCCAGTGAGTCGTGGAGGATGGCTGCTTATACTGAGCCAGGATTCTCTGAAGGTTTCTTCCTGTTAAAAGGGAGTTTTCCTCTCCACTGTCGCTGCATGCTTGCTTAGTATGAGGATTACGGTAAAGTCACTGACACTAGTCAGTGACTTGATGCAATTTGCTGGGTTCCTTATATAGGAAACTTTTTTTCTGACTGGCTTAATGACCTGACCTGTATTGGAATGTTTATTATGTGAAGTGCCTTGAGACGACTCTTGTTGTGATTTGGCGCTATATAAAACTTGAAACATGTTTGGATGGATGGATGGATGGATGGATGGATGGATGGATGGATGCAGTAGACTGTGGCCCAGTGGCACAATCACTGTGGACATAAAATACAAAATAAAAGTAAACACATAAAGAAGTGGTCAGATGGAGGCAAAGAGGAAGATGGCAATAATCACTGATACCTTTGAAAACGGCTGCATTCAGGTGCACGTGGATCACTGAGATATTCACTGAGATATTAAACATTTAATTGAACCCAAAGTGGCTTTAGGCAGGAGATGCCATATATTGTTCATCACATCAAACACATTTCACAATAAACGGATGCAACTCCTTGAATACTGGAGACAAAACAAAACAAATACAAAATACACCTCCGATGTTTTCTCTATAGGTGCTGACTCTTGTTGATTCTTATCTTGCTTCATGTTCAAATATTACGTTTAGTTGTGCATTTAGCTGTAACTGTTTTCAGGTGATACTCTCTCTCAAACCCTAACCTGTTGAGACTTTATCAGCCTTGTACCAAACAAACAGGAAGTAAAAAAGTGATTCTGTCACAAACATCCCAGTTTTGGACAAAGATTTGCAGGATCAGGTAACTGGTGGTTTTTGAAATATTAGGACAAGTAAAACAAAAACTGGATACCCCAACATCTGCACATGCAGATGTGACGATGGCTAAAGGAGAGCACAGATAAAAACAGCTGATGTATATCAGAATTCTTGAACACTCACATGTAAGACGGTTTTTAAAAGATTCAACAGCTGCAGCTCTAATTGTTTTATAATTATTGTGTCTTTTCTCATGTGGCCTGCAGTGTACCTCCATAATGCATCGGTTTTTGTTTCAACATATTTAGACATTGGGATTTTTGACCCCAGTGCCTCTATCAACATTTAGAACAAAATCATTTGAGCTTGTCTCATAAATACATTTCAATTCTGTCCAAAAATGTCATTATCTCCCGCATGTCTGTCTCCATCGCAACACACACCAAAAACACAAACATTCTGATTTGAAAAACATGTTGCAGTGTATCACTGATACCAGTGCTCCCATTAATGAGTACCATGAGTACCCATTCTGGAGTTTGACCTGAGTCACACACAAACACACATGCAGTGATGTCAGTGGGACGTTGCAGAACTGCAGCAGGGACACCGTCTGTGTACAGTTTCAAAATAATCTTTACTGAGCGAGCCATATGGGCCAAATATGACAGGTGTGAGCTGCCTTGGTGAGAGGACACTATTCACACGAGCAAACGGGTGAGAAGTACACGTTTTACATATAAACCCTCACTAACAGCATTACCAGCAAAAACCTGCAGGACAAACCTGCGTAAATGCTGATGCTACAAAGCACGCAGGTAGTTTAGGTAGTTTATGGGGCAGCAGTAGCTCAGGAGGTAGAACGGGTTGTCCAGTAATCGGACGGTTGCAGGTTCGATCCCGGCTCCGACCAGAGAATTCTGCTGTTGTGTCCTTGGGCAAGACACTTAACCCACCTTGCCTGCTGGTGGTGGTCGGAGGGACTGGTGACGCCAGTGCTCGGCAGCCTCGCCTCTGTCAGTGCGCCCCAGGGCAGCTGTGGCTACATCGTAGCTCATCATCATCAGTGTGTGAATGTGTGAATGACTGATTGTGTTGTGAAGCACCTTGGGGGGTCGTAGAACCCTAAGAAGGCGCTATACAAATACAGGCCATTTACCATTTATATAAATCACTCATGGTACTTGACTAGAAATCCCTTCCTACATGATTTATTCTGCAGGTGAAGTAGAATGTAAGTGATGGTGATCTGTACCAGAAACATGGTGGATAGCCCGCTTCTACATCATGCACGGCTGCAAATCTGTCTCCCCTAAACAACTTTGTCATTTAAAGCCCTGGAGAAGGAAACGCTCTTTCCTGCCCTTTACCTCAATTTATTTTCCAAACATTTACTTCCTGGAGCGGTCTAGTGAAAAATAGTGTACTGCTCACTGCCTGCTCGTGCCAAAAAAGTGTACAGGGATGTCCCTGATGCTGATCAATAGTCAAATTCCCACAAAAATGAATCAACTGCAGTGGGGTAAGCTTTGAGTTATTTATATACAAGATGCACCTTTCATTTTTCAGAAGTGTTTTATGGATAACCAAATGTATATGCCACACACACACACGCACGCATGCACGCACACACACACACACACACACACACACACACTCACAAACATTGTTTGAAAAGGGGCCAGGTGGATGAATTCATCAATGCTTCAGACCTTGTCCTGAAGCTGAAAACTAAATCAAAGACAAACTGAGATGTATCTATGCATTATGTTTACAAAATGTGTTTTACACAACAGATTGTAACCAAAACAGAACTGTTCATCAATCAATCAAACTAAAGAGCCTCCATCCCACATCCAGACATTCTTCTTTGAACCTTTATCCTGGTTCAAACTTCTCAAGTATAGGTGGGTAGGTGGGTAGGTGGGTAGGTAGGTAGGTACAGTAGGTAGGTAGGTAGGTAGGTAGGTAGGTAGGTAGGTAGGTAGGTAATTTAATAATAATTTTTTCACCTGTAACATATACCTGGTTTTGACTGAAAGATGTTTCTACATGAGCTCTTTAAAGTGTTATATTTGACAGAATCACTGATTGCTACTGAAAAGAACCTCAGAATCAACATGATCACAAGTCACCCACCATCGCTAGGGCTGCTCAATTAATCGAATTTTAATCACGATTACGATCTTCTGAGTTTTGAACGACTATAAAAAACAAAACAAGCAGATTATTTGCTCCTCCCGCCTGCGCTGCCCCGAGTTGCAAATGAAGCGCTCCTCCCACAGTGTTGCCAACTTAGCGACTTTGACGCTATTTCTAGCAGCTTTTCAGACCCTCTTCTTGACTTTTTAACTTAAAAGTACCTAGCGAACACCTCAGAAACATCTCTGGTAACCCATAGCTACTTTCTGGATAACTATCGTCGACATTTCCTGCAGGTTAGCTAAACACTCCGCCTGCTCTCCGGACCGTTCTTCAGGACATTAGGAAAGGGAATGATGTAGTGATGTGTCAGTCACTAAAGAATAGTGATGGGAATTCCGGCTCTTTTTAGAGAGCCGGTTCTTTTGGCTCAGCTCACCAAAAAGAGCCGGCTCTTTCGGCTCCCAAGTGGCTCCTCAGATTTTCTGTTGCGTAGAATACATTTACAGTGGGGCAAAAAAGTATTTAGTCAGCCACAGATTGTGCAAGTTCTCCCACTTAAAATGATGACAGAGGTCAGTAATTTACATCATAGGTACACTTCAACTGTGAGAGACAGAATGTGAAAAAAAAATCCATGAATTCACATGGCAGGATTTTTAAAGAATTTATTTGTAAATCAGGGTGGAAAATAAATATTTGGTCACTTCAAACAAGGAAAATCTCTGGCTCTCACAGACCTGTAACGTCTTCTTTAATAAGCTTTTCTGTCCTCCACTCGTTACCTGTATTAATGGCATCTGTTTGAACTCATTATCTGTATAAAAGACACCTGTCCACAGCCTCAAACAGTCAGACTCCAAACTCCACTATGGCCAAGACCAAAGAGCTCTCGAAGGACACCAGGAAAATAATTGTAGACCTGCACCAGACTGGGAAGAGTGAATCTACAATAGGCAAGCAGCTTGGTGTGAAAAAATCAACTGTGGGAGCAATTATCAGAAAATGGAAGACATACAAGACCACTGATAATCTCCCTCGATCTGGGGCTCCACGCAAGATCTCATCCCGTGGTGTCAAAATGATCATGAGAATGGTGAGCAAGAATCCCAGAACCACACGGGGGGACCTGGTGAATGACCTGCAGAGAGCTGGGACCACAGTAACAAAGGTCACCATCAGTAACACACTACAACGGCAGGCAATCAAATCCTGCAGTGCCAGACGTGTTCCGCTGCTGAAGCCAGTGCATGTCCAGGCCCGTCTGAAGTTTGCCAGAGAGCACATGGATGATACAGCAGAGGACTGGGAGAATGTCATGTGGTCAGATGAAACCAAAGTAGAACTTTTTGGTATAAACTCAACTCATCATGTTTGGAGGAAGAAGAATACTGAGTTGCACCCCAAGAACGCCATACCTACTGTGAAGCATGGGGGTGGGAACATCATGCTTTGGGGCTGTTTTTCTGCTAAGGGGACAGGACGACTGATCCGTGTTAAGGACAGAATGAATGGGGCCATGTATCGTGAGATTCTGAGCCAAAACCTCCTTCCATCAGTGAGAGCTTTGAAGATGAAACGTGGCTGGGTCTTCCAACACGACAATGATCCCAAACACACCACCCGGGCAACAAAGGAGTGGCTCCGTAAGAAGCATTTGAAAGTCCTGGAGTGGCCTAGCCAGTCTCCAGACCTCAACCCCATAGAAAATCTGTGGAGGGAGTTGAAAGTCCGTGTTGCTCGGCGACAGCCCCAAAACATCACTGCTCTCGAGAAGATCTGCATGGAGGAATGGGCCAAAATACCAGCTACTGTGTGACCAGCTACTGTGTGTGCAAACCTGGTAAAGACCTATAGTAATCGTTTGACCTCTGTTATTGCCAACAAAGGTTATGTTACAAAGTATTGAGTTGAATTTTTGTTATTGACCAAATACTTATTTTCCACCCTGATTTACAAATACATTCTTTAAAAATCCTGCCATGTGAATTTATGGATTTTTTTTCACGTTCTATCTCTCACAGTTGAAGTGTACCTATGATGAAAATTACTGACCTCTGTCATCATTTTAAGTGGGAGAACTTGCACAACCGGTGGCTGACTAAATACTTTTTTGCCCCACTGTATATGTAAAATAATTTACTAATGTAAAAAAAAGCAATACATCAAATATTTATCATTCTATGGATTTAATAACTGAACACTTTAAGAAATCTCCACTTTCCGACTGCTGGCGCTCATTTTCTCACCGTCTTCGTCGCGCTCTCCTCCCTCTCGCTCGCCTTTTCCTCCTCCTGATTCCCTCTCGTCTCCCTCCACCTGCATGTGCTCTGCTGTGTGTCTGAGTATAATCCTCCTTCTTCCCCGCCCCTACTGCTCTGTGTGTGGACAGTCTGGACACACAGTTACACATGTTGACCAATCGCCTGTAGCTTTCACCAAGGCAGGGGGGGAGGGGGGAGGGGACAGCTCCCAATGACGAGCCGGCTCCCGTCGTTTACTTCAAAGAGCCGGCTCTTAGAGCCGGTTCGTTCGCGACCGACACATAACTACTAAAGAAACGGCTCTCGGAGCCGGCTCCCTGTTGGAGCAACCAGAGTGAGTGACACACACACCGCACCTGCGGACTCCTGAGCCACTAAAAACGGCTAAATGTGCGCGTGCGGCGCGCTAAACACACGTGCAGCTTGCCCCGATTGCTGTGAGACCGGGTTGGGGGGTGGGGGGTGCAGCTGTGGTTGGGACAATTATTACATTAACTGATGGACGACTTGTAAATAAATAGTTTATAAATAAGGTAGAAATAAGTTCCTCATGCTGATAAATAATAACTAATCTCTCTGAGGACACGGTGCTAGTGTACTCTCCTACAGCACCTTGACAGACTAAATACGTATTATGCAACATTTTGTGAACATCAATTTATTTGCATGTATTTGTTATGAATGCCACTGAATAATTCTTGCTGTCAGTATTTGCAAGATATTGGAATTTGGGTCTGTACTGGTTAGACTTAAATGAGTTAAACCAAGGTCTATAGCCCTTGGGTCATAAACCATGAGCTATAAGTATATTGGTCTTTTTATACTGGGAATCAGGAGTTCTTTTAGTGATCATCTTGTTTCTTATTTTCGTCCTGATTGTGCCCTGAGCAATTTTATGACTGAATAAAAACAAATAAAATCAACATAAATTGAAAAATCGTCCTAAATAATCGTGATCTCAATTTCAGTCACCATAATCGTGATTATTATTTTTGCCATAATCGAGCAGCCCTAACCATCGCTCCCCAGAAACATCCCAGACGCTGCCTTCTCCACATTTACTTTTCACAGCTACAGTCAGATGCCGACCCCCCGGAGCCTCGGACCATTCTACCGACTCAACGCTTCCTGGCCTCCCTCCAATGGCCGTTGGAGCAGTCCATACGGGCAGCACTTCCTGGCGATCCAGCACCGCCGGAGACTCCACCGAACCGTCTCTACGTTCCCGCCTCCTGCCGACAAGAGGCGCTCACGTGGGGGCATTGTTCATGGCTCGCGGGACATCAAGGACAAGCCTGTACCCTCCAGTTCCTCCGTCGGGCTCTCTGGTGGCCGTCCATGAGGAAGGACGCCCGCGAGTTCACCGCTGCGTGTGATGTGTGTGCTCGCTCCAAGTCCTCCAACCGACCCGGTGCTGGAGAGTTACAGCCTCTCCCTGTGCCCAAGCGGCCGTGGTCACACATTGGGCTGGACTTTGTCACGGGACTGCCGGCGGTCGACCACCTGGACACCATATTGACTATCACGGACCGTTTCTCCAAGGCCGTGCACTTAGTGGCCCTGGCCGGCCTCCCCACAGCCAAGAGGACGGCCGAACTGCTCCTGGAACAGGTGGTGCGGCTCCATGGTTTCCCTCAGGACGTGGTTTCCGACCAAGGACCCCAGTTCGTCTCACGCTTCTGGAAAGCGTTCTGTCGCCTGGTCGGTGCTTCCACCAGTCTGTCCTCTGGATACCATCCGCAGACAAACGGTCAGACAGAGAGAGCTAATCAGCAGCTTGGACGCTACCTTCGCTGCTTCGCTTCGTCTCAGCCGACCACCTGGCCCCGCTTTCTCCTGTGGGCGGAGCTGTCACACAACCTCCAGACCTCCTCTGCCACGAGTCTGTCTCCCTTCGAGACCTGTTACGGTTATCAGCCTCCTCTGTTTGACCATCAGGTGCCCGAGGTGGAGGTCCCTGCTGCCCAGACGCTAGTCTGCCGCTGTCGGCTCGCCTGGATCCGGGCCCGTGCAGTCATCACCCGGGCCCGTCAGCATCGCCGCCGCCACTGGCCTGGCCCCGTCTTCCGGTCTGGCGACCAGGTGTGGCTCTCCTCCGCTAACCTGAGGATGCCGGCTGGCTCCCGGAAGCTCACTCCTCGCTTCCTGGGTCCGTTTCCTGTCCTTGAGGTCATCAGTCCAGTCACCTGCCGTCTGCGCCTCCCGGCTACTCTCCGGATTCACCCGGTCTTTCACGTCTCCCAGCTTAAGCCGGTGATCTCCTCTCCTCTCCACCCTCAACCGGGCTGCAGGATTCTGGACGTTCGCCGCCGGGGACGGGGTTGGCAGTACCTCGTGGACTGGGAGGGGTACGGGCCTGAGGAACGCTCTTGGGAGCCCACGAGCTCGTTTGTCGACCCTACCCTGCTAACTGACTTCTGGGCTCACCGTCCTGGGACTTCGGGAGCCGTCCCTGGGGGGGGGGGGGGGGGGGGGGGGGGGTTGGTCCTGCCACGAACTCCTCCCGCTGACTTCATTCCAATCATTCCTGCCACCAACGTGGTGGCTGACGTCATCACGCCGACACTACTTAAGGAAGTGCTGGCGTTTCATTCATTGCTCAGTCACCATTCTCACCAGACTTTGTATCGAGTCTCCAGGCTTACCAGCCCTCAAAACCTTCTAACTAAACCTTCAGGAGATAACCACGCCGGTTATTTCCGTCACTCCGCGTCTGGGCAACAGAATCTCTCAGTCACGCTTCAGATCTGCCAACGAACCTGACACAATGCATACCACTTACAACCTCTATTTTAGATTCTACATTATTTTTTATGGAATTTACATCTTATATTTTGATGACAAAAAATTATTCTGGACTGTTATTTTGCACTGTTTAGCTCATTTTACACTGTTGACTGTGTTCGTGTGCAATAAAATAGATTGCAGTCAACTGCACAATTCTGTTTTTCTTTTTCTTAACTGAAATGTATTCATCACTTGTATAGGTTAAATAGCTAAACAATTACAAACCGATTAATCGATTAATCAAAAAAATAATCGACAGATTAATTGATTATGAAAATAATCGTTTGTTGCAGCCCTAGTTTCAACATACACTTTTGGATGCAGCAGGGGATCATGGCAGTAGTTTTCCAGAGTGCTTTGAGGGCTGAATGGTGGGTTTCCACTCAGTGCTGCCTCAGCAATCAGAGGTGAAGTTTTCATCCCAACAATACATCACAATACACACATTGGCTACCTGTTAAATTCAGAGTAGATTTTAAGATCCTTCTTCTCACATATAAAGCTCTTAATAATCAAGCTCCATCATACATCAGTGATCTGATTGTTCCATACGTTCCTAACCGAGCACTTCGCTCTCAGACTGCAGGTCTACTGGTGGTTCCCAGAATATCTAAAATTAGGATGGGAGGCAGATCTTTTAGCTATCAGGCTCCTCTTTTGTGGAACCAGCTCCCAGCTTTAGTCCGTGAGGCAGACACTTTGTCTACTTTTAAGACTAGGCTTAAAACATTTTTATTTGATAGGGCCTATGGTTGAAATCTGATGTTAGCCTAGATCTGGACAAGTGGGGGAGTAGAGGGAGGTGGAGTGTACAGTCGGTAAAGACGGCTCTCCCTTGCCCTGCCTCCAACATGCCTCCATCTAAAAAGGCTAGGTTATCCAGAGTTAACTCTGTAGTTATGCTGCTATAGGCTTAGACTGCTGGAGGATACACTGACCACTTTTCACACTCTACTACTTTCTTCTACAATCTGCTCTTTAACTGTATTATTTCCTGCTATTTCAGCTGTAACGTGATGAAGGTTCTCTAATTTGTGGCAAGGGTCACATCTACCCAGCTGGGTCAAGCTGGGTCAAACAGTACTTTTACGTAAATCCACAGATTAACCCAAGGAGCCACGATGTCTGCAAGATCATATCACCATATCTGCTGCTGTTCCATCCCAGGTAGAGGACACTTCAAGTCACATGATAACAATTAGAGAATAATTAGTAAAACTCATTGATTTTATTACTGTTTAACATAATCTCATAAGTGATCACTTGGTTCAGTATAAAGGTATTTTAATTACATGAAATGGATTATTATGCTTTGGGTATAATAATGATTAACTATAATAATAATAATAATGATTATGATGACAGTAAAAGATGTGTTCAGCATATTAGAAGGTCAGTCCACCTTATCCAGCTAACACAGAGTCCAGATAAACATAACTTCACACATGTTTTTGACGCACGATCAAAGCTTTCTTCCTGAGAGGGTGGGAGTGTCCTGGAGCTTGGTAAAACTAACCATCACCAGCTTCAGAACCAGTTCTTGAACCAACACCAAGGAGGAAAAGGGAAACGGCCGTCCTGAAACCTCCACCTGCTGTTCAGTCACGCCGACCAGAATAGCTAAAGAATAAACTAACTGTAACCAGCTAACGAAGACTCTACCCAGAGTTGTTGATTTCTGAAGTTAAGTTAAGACGAGAACGTCCATCTGCCAAACGCTGACAACCGTGTACCCAGGACAAGTCTGGACCAGACGACCATACACTTGCGTCTCCCCTGCCAGACTGAGTGTCATCTTGGATGAACCACAGCCTCCTGATCTCCGGATCCACAAGAGGGTAGAACACAAGAATGTGTTTGATGCTGTTTTCTCTCTAAATAACTCAGTTAGCCGCAAACATCATTTCATCCAGAACGCTTCCAACTCTCTGTGAAAGAAACCTCCTAATAACCTCATTCACGCATCCAAACTCGTATTTTTCATTTAGCTTCCTTTCAGCCTCAGGTTTGCTTTTAAAACAAGTTTAATATCAAAGCTGTTAAAAATTGTCATTTTATAATTGTTGTTTCAAATCTTTAAGTTTAAAATGGTTAGTAATACATTTCTTCATTTTTAAACTTGCCTCCTTATTGAAACGAAACACAGAAAATGTATAATATTTCTGGTTATTTGAAAGCAAAGATCCTAGCTTCTGATTTAAAAATAACTTTTGCTATTAAATTTAATTATCTAAATTAAACATTAATCTTTGGATTAAAATTACATCAAACAGGTCGATGTATGAACTTAGATCGATATATAAGTATCCGGGATATTTATACATATGATATAAGCTTCATAGGTTAATCTGATTGGTCATTTTTGGAATCTCCACTGAATAGCAACAGAGGTGATTTCAGTGTGTAGTCTTAATTCTCTGCTACACAGCTGTTAACTTTATTTTCTCTCTAAGTGTTTTTCTCCCCAGAAGAAGCTACAACGATGTTCTGCTGAGCTGTGGTGGCCTCATGGAGGGGGCCATCGTCTAAAACACTGCTGCTAACCACTTAAACATTCTCCCTCTCCTGATAATAACTTTTAGTTTCCTTGACGTTGGATGTGCTACTACTAGTTTACCCGTTTAATTATATATCCACTAGGATAAATACAATAAAGTTTATCTTTCACCAAATAGAATATTTACTAAGAAATCACAATGTAACCATAGAAACACTACTTGGTGTGTGTGTGTGTGTGTGTGTGTGTGTGTGTGTGTGTGTGTGTGTGTGTGTGTGTGTGTGTGTGTGTGTGTGTGTGTGTGTGTGTGTGTGTGTGTGTGTGTGTGTGTGTGTGTGTGTGTGTGTGTGTGTGTGTGTGTGTGTGTGTGTCTGCTCTGTCTTCTCGATCCCCAGTGAGTCATGGTGGATGGCTGTTTATACTGAGCCAGGATTCTCTGGAGGTTTCTTCCTGTTAAAAGGGAGTTTTCCTCTCCACTGTCGCTGCATGCTTGCTTAGTATGAGGATTGCTGTATAGTCACTGACACTAGTCAGTGACTTGATGCAATTTGCTGGGTTCCTTATACAGGAAACATTATTTCTGATTGGCTTAATGAACTGTGAATTGGAATGTTTATTATGTGAAGTGCCTTGAGACGACTCTTGTCGTGATTTGGTGCTATATAAATAAACTTGAATACAAATTGAATTGAATTAAAAACTGACCGATAATTCTCTGCCAGGAGTTTGGTACTAAGTGATGAGCCACAACCAGTGCTATCGTGGAAAGGGAGTTGTGTAAATACCACTACCCTGCACCACTTCAAGGCCAAACTCAAAACTCTCCTGTTCAAGGATGCCCATTCCGTATAACTGTGTGTTATAGTGGTTTTAAATGGACTCGTCTTTTACCGTTGTTGTGATTGTTGGAATGTTTTATTTTCTTTTACTGTACCTTGAGTTTTTAGAATTGCGCTTCAAATAAAATGTATTATTATTATCCTGAGGTGTGGCCTCCTGTTGCCACCCACTGGGGTGTAAGTTCCTCTAAACACACACACATAAACCAATTAGAAGATGGACGTGTCAGTATAGCAGCTTGACTGACTGCAGCAACAACAGTTCCACCTTACCAAACAAAATGTAGATTTATTTTTCCTCATAGACGAGATAATTTCAATGTTGGCTACCAGAAGGTTCTGCAACAGAATAATGATACCCCTGTGACAACCACGGTATCCCTGGCAGCGCTGCAGCTCGTAGCCTCTGATAATTATATTGAGAGCCCAACAGTAATGACAGCTCTCCCAAACCACAGAAGAAGACTTTCCTCTTAAAGCAGCAGCGGTCAAACGTTGCTTTCTGAAACACACACATGAGATAATGCTTTGTGAGGCATGTGGTTACCACAGGGCCTGTTTCACGTTGGAGAGGACGGCCCAAGCCGCCCGCTGGGCTGTACCGCTGCCATGTGGTCTGCTTGGGATGAGAAACAGCAGGAAAGTGAAACAAACACCAAGTGTGCTGTACAGAGTTTTTTTCTGTGATACACCAAGTTTTCCAGACGAAATTCAACCAGAAAAAGTTAATCTGTCTTATTCTGACATGATTTCCCTCCTAACTGCTGAGCAGAGTCAACAGCATCTCCCACATTCTTGTTTAGTGAGGTTTCTACATCAAACAGCAGGCAGATTGTGGAGTTACACCCAGGCAAACGCGCTTTATCAACAAAAGCAAGCCTGCTGCAGCTCTTGGTTTATTCAAACAGCTGCCAACCTAGCTCTCTGTTCAGTAAAACAACAAACAGGACAAATCTCACGTATACCTATATGGTCCCTGAACTCTCCCAGAAACCTGAGTGGGATTCTTGTGCATGCTGCTGCAACAGCCGCTGAAGCATGGCATGTCAGAATTTCTCACCCTGTCAGAAAACATTTCAGCACGGTGCTGCTATTTGAGAAATGGCACACTGCACCCAAGGACTAAAGTCCTCAACAGCCAAGCAAGTAGAACGGCTGTAAGGGATTTTGTGGAGATGAGTGGCAAAAGAAAATGTTGTGCACCAAAGACTTCCTCGTTTATCTGCCTCCAGTTTGAATGAAAGGCTGTTTTCTCATTTTTACTAAACAATACAGAAATCTTTATGAGGCTGAGGCAATCAGGCAGATAAATGAATGAAAATGTGACATTTATGTTGACTCTGCAGTGAAAATAATTTACACGGTATGCAAAGTTTGGTATACCGCTTGTAACATGAGAGCACGTGCACAGATGTAATGTCACTGATAAAGACCTTTATTCTGGGATGTAACTTACCTGAGGACAGAGACGAACCTGACAGGCTTGAGTTACTTGATGCTGCCATCCCAACAGTTTCCTGAGTCGGTCACTCCCAGTTGGCGGGCTCGCGGCAGCAGCTCGTGCCCGGTGGTGCCATTCCTCCTCCGGGTGCGCTTCACCTTTATGACAGCGGATTATTTTACGTCTCGTTTAATCCCGAACCCAACTACCCGGTTCTGTTTAAGAAATACCAATCCGCTCCCTCTGCGTCTGGGCTGGTGTGGCGTGCTCCAGCTGCCGCATATACACACACACGCGCGCACACACACTGACGCTGCAGAACAGTACCATACATGCTTCACTGAACCGTTTCCTCACACTGAGCTGTGTGTGTGTGTGTGTGTGTGTGTGTGTGTGTGTGTGTGTGTGTGTGTGTGTGTGTGTGTGTGTGTGTGTGTGTGTGTGTGTGACCAGCATAAACACACTGCAGCCCAGGCTCGCCTTCTTAAAGTGAAAGTTTGGAGCACATGAAAGGCGGAACAAACACCGGGATCTCAGGCAGCCCGTTCAGAAGCTGCCGTTTGGTGGTGGGTCACGGTAAATGTCGGTGGCAGACCACCTCCGGATCTGCACCTTTTCTTCAGGTCCTGTGTCACGTTAGAAGCTCTTGAACTGAATGGGTTTCTGTGTGTTTTGCGCCCCCTGGTGGATATTTGTGGTTCGGACACCACAACAAAGAGCCCCGGAGTTGTGGCCCGAGCTGATAAACATCCCAATAAAGACACAAAACAGACCCACAGAAAGGACGCGCGATGATATCAGAAAAGAGAAGCGAGCAGACACTAATGGCCTGCCAGGTTCCTCCTCTGTTTAACTGTACACACAAAACTAATGCTGAACCAACCTGCTCTTCCCCTTAAGCACGGGGCTGGCTGGTCAGACTCAAGCCTGATTTATGCTTCTCCGTCTGCGTCAGTGCGGAGACACGCAACGCCATTATCCGTACTTGCGTAGGGCACGCAAGTACGTACGGAGTCGAGCCCACTTTTTTAAACATCCGTCGAACGAGACGGATTACGCAAGCTTGTGATTGGTCAGGATGCCGCTGTTGTTTACAGCGCCGCCATTGCAAAGAGAGCCGAGGATAACTAGCGGCAGACACGGAGAAGCTTGAAGAATACCTCGCGAAAAAACTCTAAAAATATGAACGTTTAATTCTCCCGTGACTGGAGGAGTGAAAAGATGCGCAGCAAGCATTTTATTTGTGGACGGAAAAGACAGGAAACGTGGGTTTAGAGGTGGGGAGCGCATGAAGGGGTGGGAGAATGAGAGACAAATATGTACCTGTTAAAAGTCACTTATATACACAAAAACCACAATATAAACACACGATCTTGGACCGATGCATGACAGGATACCACAGAACAGCGCTACGCCCTCTGTTGTCCTGTCAGGCAATTGCTTTGCAACACTCTCCAGGAGACGGAGAAGTACAAGAGCAAAACGCTTCCGTCAATCCGTGCGTGTCTGTCCCTTGCGGAGCTGACGGAGAAGCATAAACCAGGCTTAACCGCGCTGCAAAACCACCATCACCCAGCCAACAAGTGTGTGTGTGTGTGTGTGTGTGTGTGTGTGCGTGTGCGTGTGCGTGTGCGTGTGCGTGTGTGTGTGTGAGGGGATGGGGTATAAGACTGAACAAGTGGACTAAATGACATTTTCTTTTATAAAGGACAAGTTGCTGTAACTGTACGGGTTTCCTCAGCCAGGCACGTCTGAACCAACCTTTAGAGATGGTCCAACAGCTGAACAACCCGCTTTGTTTGAGGAACGGCTGAAAATCCTGCCAGACAGCGCTCCGGGATTAAATTACGCTCCTTGACAGAATAAACCACGTGACTGAATCTCACGTGACCGCCCTAGGTCTGGTCACGTGACTGCCTCACTCAGAGTTTTTGAACAGTCCAGTTGGATTTTTCCCAGACTGGGGGTGAAATTGGTCCCGTTACCGAAGAAACGGCCGGATAATGAGGTGAGTTTGGACTAATTCAGGCCCTTCCCGCCGTTTGAGCCCGCAGGTGGTGCGTGGTGGGACTATTGTTGTGAAACACGAGGCCTGTAGTCTGATATGAAGTGTTTGCAGGCTGTTGAAGCAAACTCCAGGTTTCTTGTTGCTGTGGGTCTGTGTGACGGTGACCTCCCACCCCTGCTCGTCGTTTTTCTGCCGAAAGTCTCACCGTGTGAGCGGCCAGAATGGAGCGGACCCCGGCTCCCCTCTTTTCCTCACCCCGTATCTGGAAAAGGGCGACATAGACGAAGGTAAAGCACACCTGTGCGTGTAGCTAGCAGCACGTCTCCTCACCCGTGTTTGTGTCTCTCTCCTCAGCCAGGAAGCTGAGTCAGGTAGGAAGCCTACCCGGGCCAAACGTCAAGAGCTATGCAGGATACCTCACAGTCAACAAGAAGTACAACAGCAACCTCTTCTTCTGGTTCTTCCCTGCCATCATGGTAGGTCCAGCTTCTCCTTCTGATCGGAGCTTCCGCAGGTCTCTTCAGCTCAGCAGTTGCATGTGTTTAGTGACAACTTTTAATCAGATGTATCTGATGAATGCGTGTTTGAAAACAACCAAAGTCCTCCAGCAGGACGGAGCGGGAATGTCTCCGGTGATCTTTGTTCTTCCTGATGCGTGATCGATAAATCAGTAACTCGAGCTTTCATCTGTCTGGTCAGCAGCGTAGGAAAGTCACGTGTGCCATCTCACCTGACATCCAGAAAGCAACAAACTGGTGCACAGATAGCACTGCAGATAACAGCAGGTCTCCAGAAACAACCTGGAGCTTCCACTTGGGTTTTTATTGTTTACTGAGCTGAGCTAAGGCTAGTCTGAGTTTGGATGTGTGTGGTGCAGCAGCAGCAGCTCAGGAGGGAGGGGTTCAGGGTGCACGAGTGTCCAACAGCACATGTTTATAAAATGACTTCCTTAGTTCTCCTTTAAGCATAATGTTCACTCTGTCATACAATCTGAGAACCCTGCTGGAACGTTATCACCATGTTTAGATGTCGTTGTGTCTTGTTTGCTATAAACATGATTGTTTTTAAATAAATGGTCACCAGTAAGTTCAAACGTTTGCTGCAAACAAACAAACAAACCGTGTTTGTAGACGACAGGACCGCGTGTGTCCTGCTGATTTTATGGTTTCATTCTGTGTAAAAACAAAAGGAAGTGCAGTCAAATCCGGCTGTTGCAGAACTAAGCCTACCACCAGGTGGCGCTGGTGCGTTAACTTCCTCCCTGACCTGCAGGCGGGCCAGGAGGGGGCTCCGGTGCTGCTGTGGCTCCAGGGCGGGCCGGGAGGGACCTCCATGTTCGGGCTGTTTGTGGAGCACGGCCCTTATGTGGTTTACAAGAATCTGACAGGTAAATGACGTCATCTGTGACGCAGAGTTTTGTTTTGTTGGGATATTTTGGATAAACTCTTGTTTTTCTTTCCCTGCAGTTGGTCTGAGGGACTTCTCCTGGACAAGCAGATACTCGGTTTTGTACATAGATAACCCGGTATGTTTACTCCTTTTATAAACAACAACAAACAGGCTAACGCCACCAGACGGGGCTGAGGTTGCCTCTGTGTTTTAGGTTGGAACAGGATTCAGCTTCACCGAACACGATGGCGGGTTTGCTCAGAACCAAGATGATGTGGGCAGAGATCTGTACAGGTTTGCTTCCTGTCTCGGTTGAAGCACCGCCCCTTTGGCGAGGTGTTTTCTTACCCCGACTTCTCCTCTGGTTTTGTCTCTGTCCTGTAAAAGTGCTCTGACACAGTTCTTCCAGCTCTTTCCTGAGTATCAGTCCAACGAGTTCTACGCCACCGGAGAGGTACCTTTGACCTTTTGGTCCGTGTGGATGAACAGAGCTCTCGAGTTTTGGGTCCTAGCTGACGTTTCTGTGTGTAGTCTTATGCAGGAAAGTACGTTCCTGCTGTTTCCTACTACATCCACAAAAACAACCCCACTGCTAAAGTGAAGATCAACTTTAAGGGCATGGCTATTGGAGATGGACTCTGTGATCCAGAACTGGTGTGTTTCCTGCACCTTACTCATATGATGCTGTTGGTTAAATAAATGCTGTGTTTCTATCCTCACACTCTTTATGCTTTACGGCTGATTTCTTGATTGTGTCTCTAAACAAACCTACGTCTAAGTCTTCTGCCTGAGCGTTCACCGGGGACTTGCCTCTTCTCCCACATCAGATGCTGGGTGGTTACGGCGAGTTCCTGTACCAAACGGGAATGATCGATGAGCTCCAAAAGCAGTACGTGAACAAGCAGACGGACCTGGGTGTGGAGCTCATCCAGCAGCAGAAGTGGGTGGAGGCCTTTAAGGTGAGCCGTGGGAGAATGAGTCAGGGTTGTGCTGTGGTCTGACTTCAGCTGTAAACGAGTCTGCCCTCAGGTGTTTGACTCTTTGCTGAACGGCGACATGGACCCGTATCCGTCCTTCTTTCAAAATGCAACTGGCTGCACGAACTACTATAACTACATGACATGCCAGGTACTGGTTTTCTCCTGTGGTGTGCAACACTTCAGTGTTTTTACACCGCAGCCAGTGTTTCCTATCTAAATGTTCCAGGAGCCTGAGGACCAGGAGTACTTCTCCGAGTTTGTGACCCTGCCTGCCGTGCGACGCTCCATCCACGTGGGCAACCTCACCTTCCACGACGGCTCGGAGGTGGAGAAGCACCTCCTTCAGGATGTGATGAAGAGCATCAAACCATGGCTGGGAGTTCTGATGGACAACTACAGGGTAGGCGGACGTGCAGCATGTCAGTGATGTTTGAGGTGTTCTGGTTCCGCTGGACTTCTTAAACCCGATGATTTGAAAGGTTGTGGAGTTTTATGGAACAGGAACAGAAGTTAGACTTTCTATGAAAAGCGTTTTTAGATGTTTTAAGAACTAAACACGATTTAATTCTACTAGAACCAAATGCTAAGTGTTTTTTCATTTCGACATTAAAATGTTGTCTCAGTGTTTTTGTGTAAAAGTTCTAAATCTTGTATAACCTCCTGAACAGCCTCTGTTCAGAGAAATGGTTGACAGCGTCGTGGACTCGTGAGCTAACAGCTGTCAGTTATGATCTAAAACAATAAAGCGTGAACGTTTGGACCTGTTGTAGAGTTGTTCACATCTCCTCTGTAGAAACCGCAGGGTTCTGTTTGGGGCCAAATCTTCATTATTGTACGTCTGGCAGTGTCTTTGATCACTTTCATGCTTTAAAGCACAATCCTGACGAGACATCCTACATATGTGACTCTATAGTCTGACCACGACCCATAGACAGAACTCGGTCATGGGGCGGAGTCTACAGACAACAAACAACGTGACATACTCGCCGCTATGCGTGTCAGTCAACGGGGCAGTCCACATGACGCCATCAAAGAAGCTTTATCTGCTCTTGACTCAAACAAAAGCCAAAGTCTAAATAGTCCAGAGTTGATAGCAAAGCTGTTTCAGACATGCGGTTGCCGTGTTGTTTGCACCATCCTGCCCACCAAACCAATAGAGTGCTGTGATTGGCAGAACACAGTACTGCTCAGGCCAATGGCGTGCCTGCTGAGGCTCCAATAGGAAAGACTCCTCCCTTTCTGGTCGGCTCGCGGGTCTCCAGAAGAACAAAACAATGAATGCAAGTCAAAGAGCTGTTTTCTAATCCGCTTTGCCTGACGCCCGGAATCACACACATGTTGTACTTCCACCTAAATGAAACTAATGATGTGTGTTTCCACCACGCCAGTCGTGTACTTAATCAGCTTGTAGAAGTTTGTAATTGTTATACAAATCAGACATCGGTGTGTTGCAGACCACATCATCTCCTCTCCCCTAGCGTAGCTGCTACTCACCACATGGCCCGATGGCTCTGTCCTGAAGGAAGGATGCAAAGCTCGCTAAACTTACAGCCGTTATTCCTCAGCTCTTCTCCATGTCTGCTTTGATGACGTTGCTTCGCATTCACACAAAACCTGAAAATAAGCACGTTCCTGGCATCAGAATGTGTCTTTAAAATTCACGGACATCAGACGTGAAATCCGTGGCACGTAACCAACGGGGTTACAAAACAGCTTTTACAGCCACGTTAACTTGCATTCGTGTTTTTGTCCCTACTAGGGTTGTCACGGTATGAAAATTTAACCTCACGGTTATTGTGACCAAAATTATCACGGTTTTCGGTATTATCGCGGTATTTTTTAAACGGTGTTGCATATGTTCAGAAAGCATTGATAGTCCTGTTCTACACAAACTGAAATAGGTTTGAAAAGGTTTAACAGTGTTTATTAAACCTAAAATAACACAAGCCTTAGCAAAAGTGCAACTTTTCACAAGTAAAGGAACAAATAGCTTCTTTTTCTGGAACGTGTTACAGTAGTCAGTGCAGGTTTAAATTATACAAATCCAAACATTCAAAACATAAACAATATGTAAAGAAATCAAAGAAACACCACTTGTTTTCTCATATACTTGTTTTCTTCATTATCAAAATGAAAATCTAAAACTCCAGTCCACACTTGACTTGAGCACTGTACAAGTCAACCTTAAAAATATGTAGTTAAAATAAATGGCCACTTTAAACAAATTACTAAAATAACTACTACACAATGTAATCAAATCCAAATGTTCAAGTATAAATGGCATTGAATAAGTAAACAAATCAATGACAAGGAACTAATTGTATATTTCTCTTCATCATCAACAAATACGATGCTTCATCCAGCAACCAGCTCGACCAAAAGTCCTCACGTCCTCACATTTAAGCTAAAATGCTAATGTTAACTTACCTTGCACCGGCTGTAGAGACGTGGGTGATGGTCACGCAGATGTGCCATTAGATTCGAAGTGTTGCTGCCTTCTGCAGACACTTGTTTCCTGCACGTTCTGCAAACGGGATAGCAGTCTTCTATTAACTGTCCCTCAGCGTTTTTCAGAAATCCAAAATATGCCCATACTTCCGATTTAGTCTTCTTTGAGGGCTGATGGATGTCCTGGGCGCTGCCGTCTCCTCCTTCGGCCATTATTTCAGCTTCAAAGTTTTGGTAACGTTGCAAACTAAAAAGTGCGTGTGCACGGGAACTTCAGCTGAAGCGACGGTGGCTGGTAAGGGTCACCGCGCCGAAACCGCGGCCACGGTAAACCCACCGAGATAATTTAGTTTTTTAAAAACAGGACGGTTATTTTTATTGTCAACTTTTTTACCGGGGTTTACCGCTACACCGGTTACCGTGACAACCCTAGTTCTTACCCACGGTCCGGCCTTAGCCTCCCTATGAAGCACGGCTAGACCAGCACGCAGCACAAAATCATTTTACTTCAACTATCGTCTAGATTTCTTTGCTAGAAATCCAGAGTTTTTTCTCAGAGAGCACCACCTAGAGGTGGAAAACATATTGCACCTTGAAACTCCTCTCTACTTCTCAGCGCCTCTCGTTCATGAGCGTGCACCTGAAGCCGGCCAGTAGAGCTGCAACTCGTTACTTTACCATCATTACTTACATGTTAGGCTGTTTGCTCACGCAGATTTCTGTAAGTGTCACCACCACTGCATCCGACCACGTCCAACATGAACATGGAGATCTTTGACCATTGAAAAGCAGGTCTGTGGTGCTTTTCAGCAGGTGTAGTCTGTGGGATTTCTCTGCCTCTGTCTGCTTTCCTGTAGAAGCAGCTGTATTTTTTGGTGGCTGTGAAGGCGGCTCCATGATGTCTTTGTGAACGTTTGAAATCGCAGCTCAGTCTAGAAACGTCCACAAACACGTGTGCTCAGTGATGGACCAGTTAACTAGGTTAACTGGCTAATGCTGCGCGGCGCTAGATTCAGTGTGCATGAGGCAGTACGTCCGTAAATGAGTCATTTATTCTGAGCTAGTTGGTGGCTGCTCTAGATTTAACACAAGATGGTTATCCTGGCTAGTTTAGATTATTGTGACGTTCTGTCACCTCTTTTCACCTAGAATGTGTCTAACGGTGTTTTGTCTTTTTAAAACAGCCGCTGAAGACCTCTGATGTTTGTTATTTACTGTTAATGAGCTTTCCGTACCGTCTGTGCAGGTGCTGATCTACAGCGGTCAGCTGGACGTGATCGTAGCTGCTCCTCTGACTGAGAGGTTCCTGCCTACTGTCAACTGGACCGGAGCTGCCGAGTACAAAACCGCCCCCCGCTTCCACTGGAAGCTGCAGCCCAGCGACACGGAGGTGGCCGGTTATATTCGACAAGTGGGAGAGTTTTACCAGGTGAGCACACGCGTGCTTGTTGTAGGACGTTCCAGTATGTTGACACGTGTCCACGTCTCACGCAGGTGATCATTCGAGGAGGAGGACACATTCTGCCGTACGACCAGCCAGCCAGATCCTTTGATATGATCGACAGGTTTCTGTCCACCCAGGGCTGGAACTGAAAAGCTTCTTTACAGAAACGTGACTGGTTGAAGCTCCGTCTCCGTGTCAAACACACTGATTGTTCAGAGCTGACTTGAAAAGGTGTTGATTTCCACAACAAATCTAAATCTACAAGTTTTGTTCAGATATTTGCAACAAACATTTTTTTCTCGTGTTTTAGCAAAGGGATGTTATGATTTGGGACTTTGATTTCTTAGGAACCCCCACAGATGTAGTTGGTACATCGGGCTCTGTCGTCGTGGCTCCTGAATCTAGTAAATATTTTTTTAATCATTTATTTAAAATGTGTAATATTTTAGCCAATAATGAAATGTTTTTGTAACAAACCTGTTTTTACTTTTGTATTTGATCTACTTTTGTGTTTCTTTCTGGTTTTCCTGCAACAAGATTTTGAGTCACCTTAAATGTCCACTAGGGGGCACTGCACTCTAAAGGATTTGAACTGTTAGCGGAGAAAAGCTCCAACATGTTAATCATCACAATAATTATAATAATAACTCCAACCTTCCTAATTACAAACATTTAATCAGAAAAGCTTTCCCACTGAAACGTCCTGGTCTTCGTATTTGTTTGTGTAAATTATGGAGACGTCTCTTCTGATGGACAAGTGTGACCTCTTGCTGTCTACACACACATACACACAAACACACATTCTTGTTCAGCCCTGGCAGGTCTCCATGAAGGCTGCACGTGTAAAAGTTATCTGATTGTGGACACAAACACTTTTGAAAAGAACCAACGTAACCTGCAATAAAATGTTGTGGCTCTGAGACCTGAAGCTAGAAGTCCTGCCAAGCCACATCTTCAACAAATTAAGAGTCTGCACAGTAGTTTGGTGGATAATTTTATATAAAAGCTGATATCAAAATAGATATTTCTTCAGTCCTTTGCAGACTTTTTAAAAATCTCTAAATGTTTTTATGCAGGCACAGTTTAAAGATCCTGAAGAGGTTTGCACAAGGCAGGTGGCATCTAATCACACCTGGCACCTTTAATAGATTAACGTTGTGCTTGTTACGACGATGATGAAGCCATCAGAATGTGAGCATGCATCTGTCTGTGAGCGCCGGCGTTAACGGATCACACATCTACCAAGCTGTCTAGACGGCTTAATAATTAATGAGCATTCTAAACCTTTAAAGCATCTGACTATTTAATGAGCCCTTATTTTTCAAGAGCATGCATCAACAAAATAAATGTTGATCGCATCACATGGATGCTTTTCCCACTGACTGCACACATCTGTGCAGGAAAAGTGAGATCACGAAAGCTTTTAGCCTTTAATGTTACAGAACAGGTGCTTTATTGTCATGTAACTGCAGTGATATTAAATGTACAAACGCAAAAGTCATGAACACAGACCAACACGAGAAAAATGTACAAAGTTATGCAGGTGAGGATGAATTCATCAATTCATTATGCATTTCAACTGTTTTAAACGCTGGAATGAACATTTTGACAAACATTAAAAGGCAACAAGTGTTGTAAAAACATTATTTACAAACGTACCACACACACGTATACTCCCTTCAGAAAGAAAGGTGGTTGTAATACATGTACAGGATTATAGAAATTAATGATTTTATGTACAATATTTATACTTTTTAGATTTAAAATAACAGATATACCATTAAAATGTGAGAAATGATCTCCACCTTTCTCACACACACACACACACACTGTACTTCCATTTGACCTCACAAAGTAAATGTTTCATAAACCTGAATCTGATGTATTAGAAAAAGTTTTAAATCCTCCAAATGTTCCCAGTTGTGAGCATTTCAAGGTCATGAGCACATTAAACATGAAAAATCTGGAATGGTTTCATCTAAAATTAGAAATTGAAAATAAGGCAAAAAGCTCAGAGGGATGATGCAGCGAAGCCCTTTTCAAGAGAATTCCTCTGACTCATCACACACACACACACCGGTCTACACATCTACTCCGACAAGAACACACACACCGGTCTACACATCTACTCCGACAAGAACACACACACCGGTCTACACATCTACTCCGACAAGAACACACACACCGGTCTACACATCTACTCCGACAAGAACACACACACCAGTCTACACATCTACTCCGACAAGAACACACACGCTGCAAACGGACAACAAAACGCAAAAAGTTCAAAAGGATAAATAAAATAAGAAGCTTTGAAGAAGAACATTGTGATGACCTCATGGCCCAGGCTAGGCACCGTCTCCTGTGTGTGTGTGTGTGTGTGTGTGGATGAGGAGATCACTAAGAGTTACTCTGACCTCCGTATGGCTATTCTACCCTCTGATGTGACAGAGGACAAAGTGCATAGACAAGCTCTGTGACCGCTCCGCCTGTCAGAGGAATGTGAGTCACCCATCCTGCTGCAGAAACGGTGCGTTCAGGTCCTCATGCAGTAAAACTGACATTCCAGCTCTTAGGAGAGAGGAAAAGAAAGTTGCACAACAAGAGAAAGTTTTAAAGCTGGGAAATAAAAACTCAGATAGAAAGAGGTTTGGCCCAAAAGCAGACATCGTTTGAGGGGAAATTAGACACATCTTGTGGTTTCATGGTACAAAGCCAACATGGATTTGGATAAGGATTCAGGCACAACGTGGAAAATAATCACTTCAAATGACGCTCGTTCCTTAGAGGAAATGAAAAAAGGTTACACATTTTCTCCCTTCCTTGGTTCTTGTTCTGCCCTAGCACAGCTACCGAACTTTGTTCTGCAGAGCAAATAACATAAATATACAATATTCACAAGTAAAACTCATTTCATTTGGAGTTTTGTCCAAAACACACATTTTCAAATAGACACACTCAGACAAAACCAAAAGGCCTCGATGATTAAAGCTAGACTTGGCCCTGCAGAGTGGGTGGCGAGCTGCCTCACCCGTATCACAGTGTAGTTCTGAAACAAACAGGTGTGTGTCCGTGGCCGTCCCCGTCCAGGAATGGGACTACAGTAGAAAGGATGCTCAATACTGTGGTGTATTGCTTCAGTTTAATCCTGTGGTGTAATTCATGTCATGCAATAGTTCATAAAGCTCTTTGGGGATAAGGATGAGAGAGGGCTGATCTCTGCCTACATGACGTCTGACCAGGAAACACTTGGGCATTCAGAGATGTGAGGCGAGTTTTTATAAATGTCGCTGATGCTTTCTCTCCTCCTCCGGCTCCATCAGCATGGTGGCCAGTTTTGTACCATTAAGCAACAGAAACATTTCCTTTCTGCCAGATGCTCGAGAAAAGCAAACCGAAAAACACAAGGAGCTGAACCGTAGAGACATTATGTGTTAATAGGGTTGTTGTATAAAAATATACTGCAGCTACTGTATAAAGAGCAGCCTCTCTGGCCTTTCCACAGTGGAAACGGGGCAACAAATGCAGCTGGGAACCCTCATAAAGCAGGCTGGAGGGGGAGGGGGGAGCACGGAGGCTGCAGATCAGATTCTAGTCCCTAGTGGATGGGGTTAATGTCTGTGCGGTGGTTGGTCTGCCCGTGCACGCTGCCGCCTCCTATGGCCGTGGTGGAGGTGGTGATGGTGTTGTGCTGGATGACCTGCTGTTGGGAGCATGCCGGGGGGGTCGGGCTGGCTGCTGGGCTGCTCTCTGGACCTGAGGAGACACATTCAGGACATGAGTGATGCTGTGATGTTAGACCTGTAGACGTGATCAAACCAAACGCTACTGTCGTTAAAAACATCATTTATCTATTAAAATAGTCACATTTTACATGACAAGGGGAAGAAAAGACAACGGAGCAATGAATCGGTCCGCTTCATAAACACACCTGATGGATCTGGGACACACCGAAGGTGACAAGCTAGACTCGTCATCGATGAGCCCGTTCTGGGAGGTGGCTTTCTCCTGCATGAAAGAGCCATTCAGCCGTAGGGCAGCACCCAGGAGGAGCCTTGTCCCGCATACATGTAAACAACACTCGCGTGCATGTCAAAGAGGGCTAAGTGTGTGCTGGTTCTGATGTCATGTGAAGCAGAGCTGAAGCACAGCCCAAATGTCGAGAAGACTCTGGACATTTGTAAAAGTCGGCCACAGCGCAGCCCGGTGATGCCTTTCTCACGAGGAGTCTCCTCCGCCTCCACGCACAGGCGTCGGGGGAAAAATGAGAAGGTTGACGACCAACTCCCAGTCTGAGCCGGCAAGCAGAGTGTGCAACGCCCAGATGTGAAAGCAAGCATCCTGCGCTGAGCGTGGGAGCTGGACACCAGCTCAGAGCCCAGAGTCTGGGCAGCCGCTGACTGGTCTTTAGATTTACGTCTGCAGGGCTGAAGCCTACCAGTGTGTGTCTGTGTGTGTGTGTGTGTGTGTGTGCGTGCGTGTGTGTGCGTGCGTGCGTGTGTGTGCGTGTGTGTGTGTGTGCGTGCATGTGTGTGTGCGTGTGTGTTACTCACTGAGGTAACCTTGGGACTCTTTCTGCATGGTGGTGATGGGGCAGTCCTTGTGAGTGAGCAGAAGCTGCTTGAGTTGAGTCACCTCGGTCTTTAACATGGTCACTTCGTTCTGAAATGAAACAAGATTGTTGGAGGAAGCAGCACACACACACACACTTCACCAGGACTCGGCCCATGCTGCATCAACGTGTGTACCTGAAGCTGCATGTTGGTCTGAGTGAGCTCTTCTGCTTTCTTCTCTAAAGACATCACCCAAACTTTCCTCTTCTGTCTGCATCGCGTTGCAGCCGCTCTGTTTCGTTCCAGAAACTTTCGCCGTCGTTCGTCCGGATCCTCGTCCACTACCCGCCTGCGCCGCCCCCCGCTGGGTGGTGGGGACTGCAACGTCTGTGTAGGCTGCATTTGCTGGGTTGCAGGTGACATCTGAAACACGCAGCACAGCGGATCAGGGTCCACCTGCATCTCTGATGACACGCTGTCTGCTGTCACCACCCTGCTTCCTGCCTGTAATCACCGATCTATACATGATCTCCTCCTTCTATTTAGTAGCTGGCAACTTCCCCAAAAACAACAGCTGTTTGTAGCACGTGCCTCGGGAGCCGGGCGGCGTGCGTCAGAGGTGAGACTGAGTGGGTGACTGGGCTGATTCACCAGGCTTGCCCACCTTGTTAAAGAGGTGTCAGGAGGCCGTTTTCCAACGCCCACTTCCACTCAGACTAACTTCACCAGACACCGTCAAAAGGCCCGTTTCTAAAGCTGTACCTGCTCTGACAGATCTGGACAGTTACTTGGCAAAGTAAAGTGTTTTCAGTCTTCGGGTCATTACCATTTTTATGAGAACTACGGAAAATACAAGCTGCTTTAATGGCGGCTGTGCATACAGACAGTGTTGTTTTAATGCCTTCATGGTACATCTGGAGCGGCCGTACAGCAAAGTGCTTTTTCTCCTTCAGTCAGACTGTCTCTCATCCACAATGATTGGGAAATGTCTCACAACAAAGCACTCTGGGCACTACGTTCAAATAAACCCCAACCACATACATCCACCGCTAAGATATTCCAGGTTTTTAATTCAACACGGTCTCTCCACCGTTAAACCTCCCTCTGCACCTGGAGCAAACCGTGGCCGCATAATTACAGCTTACCCAAGCAGAATTATGTGAAGCAAAGTTTCCAAAAGACAGTCAAGAGCATCTTTTATGATCGCCGCTTCACGACCTCCTCTCAACCCCTACCTGTGGCTGGCCAAGCTCAAAGGAAAGCCAGGAAACTAGCTGACATTCAGGCTGCAGCAGGGAACGTCCGTTTGCCCACTGACTTGTAGATTTAAGCATCATTTCAGCAACGCTGCAACACCAAACCACTAATAGCTGACTTCTGAACTGCAACAAATTGCACAAATGTGTGCAGCATAGTGGTGTTTGCCTTTACCTGAGATGCAGAGTGCATAGGAGGGTGCGGTGAGGTCTGGAGGGGGTGCCCCGGGAGGAGGTGGGGGTTGTGATGGTGTCCTTGTGGGTGGTGGTGCGTGGCCTGGCTGTGGCTCTGGTTGTGGTGGTGGTGTCCGTGGTGCTGGTACGTGTGAGCGGGGGCCTGCATGTGCTGGTGTGGGTGCATGTGAGGATGGCTGCCCTGCTCCTGCCGTGAAGACATCATCTCCATCATGTGGCCCATGGAGTTCATGTTGCCGTTGGGAATGGCTCCAGGGTGGTGTGAGAGTGCGGCCTTCAGCCTCTGTGTGGACACAAAACACAGCATCTTACAGCTTCTCTCTCTCTGTATTGAACTGGACTTCAGCAGCGTGCTGTTTAAGCGTGAGAGAGCACGTGTTGATGGTGACATGACAAACGGCTTCATAAATCCACGTCAGGAGAACAAATCAAAGCCACTTAGGCTGTCCTCTGTCTCTCCTTCACTCCTGTCATTCTGGTTCTTCACCTTTCCCGACGACCACCACAGCCGCCCCTCCTCTTCATATTCTTAATAGCCTATTTCTCATGTGTGAGCGTGAGGCCAGCAAAGCTGTAAACCTCAGCCCAGCTGAAGGCGTCGGTCTCTGAGTGAAATGTGAGGACCAGAGAGAAACCACTCATTAAGGTGCACGTGCGTTCCTTTTGTTTGCTGGACGTACGTCTCCGGCTTCTCCGACGCAGGTGAAGACGCCATGCACAGTCGTTTTAACAGCACTTCCATGAGATCAGTACAATGAAAGGAAGTCCCATACACGTTCAGCCAAAGCCTTCCCTCCAAGGCTACTGTTGGGAATGCCACAGTTTTAAAAATTCTCCTTCCCAGTGATTCCATTCCTCTCCCTTCCCCCTCCAGGCAGCTGCTGTCAGTAAGTGCACGCTCAGTCCAAGGCTCCATATCTTTTAACAACCTTCACATTCATGATTCCCATCGGGAATGGCATCCAGCTGGTCCCGCTCACAGCGCTAGGACACAGCCGTAGCTAAACACCAGCCCCTGCTCTCCCAACTCACTCTCTCTGAGACGAACGCTCTCCACAGCAAGCATGAGAAGAGGCGCCGTAAAACTAAACCTTCTGAAAGACTGCACATCTGCTGGGCTGCAGCCGCTTTACAAAAGGCAAACGTCGGTTTGTGGAGGATTTAGAAAACCTGTGGTTATTACCTGGTTTTCAGTGACGAGAGTAAGATACAGCGAGCTGCACGTGAAACCAGCACGGTGGAATTATGACCTTGCCGAGCCTGTTTCAGCTGATGCTAGTCTCTGTTTGTCATACCCAGATGTCTGACATGGTGACACGCGTTACCTTTCTGCAGCCTTATTTAAGTTCTGCATAACTCATCAACGCTCATTTTAAATGAGCTCAAACTGAGAAGATGGATCTTTGTTTAGTTTTTCTCTAAATCATGTTTAACGGCTCTTCCCACAGCCTCATTAGTACGAGTCACCACAGCCCTTCCTCTCCAGCCAGAGGGACGTTCATGCAGCACAACAGTAACACACAGCGGTTACTTGCAGGCCGGCAGCTGTCCACAGCAACCAACATCTCCTTAGTCACTCTAGGAGCGATGAACCTCAAGGATAAACCTCTTGTGGTGTTACTTTAATCTGGGCTTTTGTGCTAAAAGATGAGTCAAATTTAAAAGACAAGAGACAACAAGCTAGCGGACACACAGCTGGAACAAAGCTAAGGATCAATCACAGACACTATATTTGACAAGGACGTCTTCCATGTACCACCAGATGAGATGGAAGGCTGGCAAAAATCACGAAACACCTTTCAGATGGAGCCAAAGCGAGGCCCACCCTTCTCATGAAACAGAAAACCAATCAGAGGTCTGGCAAGCTGCTGCCGCTCACCTCAGCGTGCAGAAGTCACAGGCTGTCTGTCTCTAGCTAGCATCAGCTGTGTGACACTCAGGTGGCAGTTCGCTGCCAGCCAAAGGGAGGAGGCAGGTGGGAGAGGTGAGCACGGTTAGATGGATTCCTGCCCGTCTTACACACACACACATACACTGAGTTGCGGTCAGTGATTGCTCGTTTATCAGCGTCTCAGGAAGCTTCCCAGCTAGCAAATATGGCATTATCTGTCTGTTAAATGAATGATCCCACAGTACAGAGGCAGGTCTGCGAGCTGAAGGTCCTCAGAGTGCTTCAAAATTACAAGCAATGTAGAAAGAAAGCACACATATACTCAAATGCTCATTTCTACACAAGTCCCCAAAGTTTTTGGAAGATTCAAGGAGTTTGTTAGAAGGTCTACGGCTAGAAAGAGAGGTGATGAGAGCATCACAGTTAAACCCGCTTAATTCAAGCTATACCGCCAACAATCTGCAGATTAAAGCTTCTTTTGTGTTGAAAGAAGAGGACTCCTACCTTGAGATTCGGGCTACTCCTGATGCTATCGCTGTTCAGGTGGCTGCTTCTGCTCAGGTAAATCCTGTTCAGCCTAAACTTAAGTCCTGGTATCCAGAACCACAGTGACGCAGCTAAAGTACGTTAGCAGGGTGATGATGAGCGGGCTGCCACTCTCAAAAACCTTCATCAGCTCCCTAATGACTTCTTAACTCATGGTTGTATTTCCCCAGACTCTGCTGAGCACAAGAATATAACCACTGTGTGCATCTTACTGTAATAACACACACACACACACACACACACGCGCAGGTTTCTCTTGCAGCAACATGGTTGCTACAGAAAACAGTCATTAGAGCGGTGCAGGTGTCAGCGCCGTCTGCCTGCGGTTGTTCGGCTTCCTGCGGCGTGATTCCAGCAGCCGCGTGAGCATCGGACACAACGTTCATGCAGTCAGAACCTACTAACAGGAGTGGCAGTATTGATTTTTCAGCCTCTCTGATTCAGCCACCTTTTGGCCGATAAGCCATCTCCACACAAATCTTCACCTCTTGACCTCTCTACTCCCTCTGTGTTTTTAGGCCCCTCTGTTTTATACCAGGTGATCATCCATTAATGATATTTATTAATGGCTGCTTCCTCCCTGACACGACAGGCCCTGAGTGATGTCCCTGTGAGTGCTCTAGGCGCATCCCGAGGACACACTCGGGCTTCTCTGCAGCAGATGACTTCATATCTATTAACCCTAGCAGGAGGAGGCGGGAGCACGGGAAGCATGTACAAAATGGAGGAGACCACGCCTGGGTGAAGGTGGGTAAATCAAATTCACTGAGGTCGGGGTGAGCACTTTTATTCCCCTTAAAACTGAAGCGCCGTGCTACCAGGAGACCTGTGGCCCGCTGGCGCCTCCCAGCAGGTTAGACAGATTTAAGCAGTCTGTGGTGTCACACTTTTACAGCCCAGGGATCAAAGTTTTAAACGGAGATCTTCCTCTCCTCATAAAAACTGACCAGCAAGAAAGATTAAAGCTTCTGTCTGTTTCTTCACCACCACCAGTGTTTGCTCGGATTATATATTGTAGCCTGAATTTATTCCTGTCCGGGCCTCCTAAGTCCCACTCTACACTCCTCATGGGTTCACAAGCTGCAGCCTAAAGCAGGACCTGGGCTCTGGAGCTTCACCACACAGTCAGAGGTCCCTGCTCACCTCCACCACCATCACCACCAGCTCATGCAGACCCACTCTCGGTCTTCTCAAACTCCACAACCCCATTCGTTGTGTTGTATTAGATTTCCCTTTCGCCCAGCAAGGCAGTAACACCTCCCCTTCTCCACCCCCACCCACCCCCCCAAGAGCTGGGGACTGTTAAACTGATTTCCTCTGGGAACAGAGAGGCAGAGAGTCTTATGGGAGCGCTGGGCAGCAGGGCCGCCCCCTCTCTCTCCGTCCAGGTTTTGGGCCAGGACCTGAGCAGGAACGCTGTGGTTCAGAGACGAGGGAGACGCACATAGACTGGCTGTTCTGCCAGGCGCTCTGGTGGTGCTGGGAGGATTCGAGGAGGTACACACACCCACCAAGGAGCATGCTCCAAAGCATGCGCTCATACTCTTGGCAGCTCCTGCACCCTGTCGAGGTAATGGATGGGCCTCTGACTCCAGTCTGCATATCCCCACTGTTCCCTCTGTTGTGTAGCCCAGCTTCAGCGCAGCCCGCATGGTTATCACTACACCCCCTGTCACCAGGCTGAATGCGGTGGACGTCCCACACTGACAGACACACAATACTAAATACTAACACACTCCATAGCTGTGAGATCAGAGAGGCCACGTGTCAGAAATCTAACTGAAAGACGATGACTTGAATGAAAGTCATTTCTAACGTGCTTACAATACCAAACCTTTGAAGTTTGTGTACCCAAAGCTCAAGAAGTTCCTCCTCTCCTTTAATGTGTTCTGTGACATTTTTACAATAATACATATTGTTTGTGTAGCAATACAATGAAGGTTTAACCAAATAAACTCGGTTTAAAGCATAACTACGGGCAACAGAGGCTCGGGGCTAAAGGAGTTCACCCTGTAACCAGTGGGTTGCCAGTTTAAACCCAGCCTCCGCCAGTGTCGTTGTCCTTGGGCAAGACACCTCACCCATCAATGCATCTTTCCTTTTGGAGTTGGGACAACAAAGTATCCCATAATGCATTGTTATTCTCCAAACGTCAGTCAGTCAGCAATCCAATAACTAGAGTTTTATATCAGAAATACTGATAAAGAAATAATAAGTTGTCTGTTATTAATAATTAACCTGTAAAATCTGCTGTGTGTAATTGGGTTTTACTTTCACGATCCCTCCAAATGCTAACTAGCTAGCCCGCTGTCAAAATAAAAGCAGAGTAGCTCTGTTCTAATGAAAAATAATTTATTTTACTTTTGTATTCATTTAACAGCAGAAAATGTTGAAATTGTATCCGTTTTGATAAAAAAATGGACCAAATATAAGAGAAACGATATGTTTTTGTTGTTATTTTGTTATTTAAGGAATAACCCAGACTTTTATTTTCATGTCGGGCCGTTTAACCGTAGCTAGAAACAAGCAGCGCTTGCTGCCAGGACACACCGGAGTGCGGTTCTGTTCCAAAGGCTGTCCTCGTCCTCCCGTGCTCGGTAGAGTGGACTCTCTGGTGTCCTTGTCAGGAACACACTTGTCTAGAACACAAGAACGTACCAGCAGCCTTACTGAGAAAGGCCCGTCTCCTAGACAAGAGAAAGTTTAGAACAGCGGCTTGTTTCAGAAAACGATGCGTTTGTTGATGTGTTGGAGCACAAGATGCATGGTCCTGTAGGACCTTTTCAAATGGTTTCAGCTGACAGGTTACGAACGGCAGTTCACTCTCTAAAGATACCAGCTCAAAGTTTCCTTCACGGAAATTCAAGTCATGTCTATCACTTATAAACTGAATAAACCCACAATTAACTAGATTTCATCCCTAAATAATGTTAAACTCTGATATGTGACAAAATGCATCAAGTTGCATATTTATTATTATATGATTTATGATTTCTTCAGGTAGCATTTGATTTTTGATCTCTATTTGCTGTTTAAAGATGAGTATTATTACTCTCATCAATGTTTTCTGCTACTTTTCTCATTTCAGTAGTTTTGCAACAGAAGGATGCCGAACATCGAGGCTAAGCAAAAGCAGAGAAGTGAGACAGAAGTGATGACGTTACATCTGTTTGTGTTGATTTCTACAGAGAATGAATGCAGCTGAGGTCCAGAAAAAGCTGCTCTCTCTCCAGCTTCTGCTTTTGTTGCCAGACAGTAAAAAAGGCTCTGAAACTTTGACTGAAGCACAGCCAATAAGGACATGATCAGCTGGAATATATCAATCAATCAATCAAATTTTATTTGTATAGCACCTTCTACAACATTATCCGAAGCCCAAGGTGCTGAACAACATCATTAAAAGAAAAACATTCTCAATACATGGGCATAAAAGCAGGATAAAAACATAAAATCATAAAATAGCAAGCAAACAGCATTACAGATAAGAGATATTGGAATAAGACCAATCGATAAAAAAAACAACTAATGTCGGACAAAATAAAATCAAGCATCCAGTTTAAAAAGAAGAATAGTTAAAACCATAGTGTTAGGGCAATTCAAGTGACCCTAGCGCTAAAACGCAATCAGATAAAAATGAGTCTTTAAACGAGACTTAAAGACGAAGGGATGGTGCCTGCCTAATGCTCAGTGGCAATTCGTTCCACAGAGTTGGAGCCAAAATAGAAAAAGCACGACTACCCCTCGATCGATATTTCGACCGGGGGACCACCAGAAGTTCCTGCTCGGCTGAGCGAAGAGACCGAGATGGAGTATACCTGTTCAAAAGCGCAGTAATGTACGAGGGGGCACTGCCCTGGAGGGCCTTATAAACAAGAGTTAAGATTTTAAACTTAGTTCGATATTTTACCGGGAGCCAGTGCAAAGCATCCAGCACTGGGGTAATATGCTCTCGACATCTCGTACCTGTCAGGAACCTAGCCACTGAGTTCTGCACAAACTGGAGCCGTGCAACCGTGCACTGGGCCAGACCAGCATACAGAGCGTTGCAGTAGTCCAGCCGAGACAGGACGAAGGCATGCAACACAGACTCCAGATGAGCTCTGGACAGCAGAGGCCTGATCCTGTATAGTCTTTTCAGGTTAAAGAAACAGGACCTCACCACTGTATTTACATGAGTGTCAAGATTAAGTGCTGAGTATAATAAAGTATTTAGTTATTGGAGCTATAAGGGTTGTGAAATAGCATTTGCACGATTTGCTATGGAACTTGTGAGACTCCAGCTACTTCAGGCTGGTCCTGGACAGAGAAGCCATTAGCTCGCCTGCCTGCTCCTCTCTGCTCCTCCACACCGAGGGAACAGGTTCATTGTTGACTCCAAAGCACTTTACACTACAGTGAATCATTCATTCATCCATTCACACACATACACGCGCACACACACACACACACACATGCACGCACACACACACAACACACACACACACATGCACGCACACACACACAACACACACACACACACGCACACACACACACACACACACACACACACACACACACACACACACACACACACACACACACACACACACACACACACACACACACACACACACACACACACACACACACACACAGGCTCCATTGCATCTAGTCAAATAAACAGACATTATTAATCAGTCCCAGATCTGAAATCTCGTGGATTTGTCCCTCAGACCTCCTGCTGCCTGTCGAGGCGGCAGAACAACAGAAATATTCTGTCTCAGATATGAAGGAATCTCTTTAAATGTGTTTCACTGTTACAAATATTAATATTCACAAATGAGCTTCGTTGTTTGAAGTCTATCTATAATAAAATGAAAATAAGAGTGTGAAAATGTAAGAATCAAGGTGGTACTTGACTATATTTTAATACACCTGCAGTGGTCCCCGGTGCACCTGTGGGAACTAGAAGTGAGAACTCTTATTTCCTGATGTTTGGACATCTCACCTCTGATCGGATAACAGAAACATGGCTCTACCACTGACTCAGTTTGCTCTGCAATGCTGCTGTTTTATCTCCACTAACAACACAAGACGTGAGGAGTTCTGCCATGTGGTGGAGTTGCTAATGTTAGCTTCTACTAGTCGAGGCGTCCTCTGCTGGACACCAAACCAACAACAGCCTTCCCCGTTGTGAGTCAAACTGGGAGAGTCCATGACTGTTAGGTGACAGTGAGACGTAGATCTGTCAGGCTTTTCTCATCTGAGAGTTTCACCGTCTATTTTCTCTCAGAAGCTAATGCAGGAGATAGTTGTAGGAGACTATTTCCATGTTTAGGCTGCATGAAACACTGATTAGAATCAAAAATAATCATTAAAACATGTTTTTTCAGTCAAGTGCTACTTTGAAGGGAAACAGTGTTACTAACCAGGACAAACAGCTGTTTGTTGCATGAACCGTGTCCTCCACACCGTCTACTTGTGACCAAATAAACGTTGACAAACCCTTTAGCACCGGTAGCATAGAGGAGAGACTCTGAGCTTGGTTTACATCCATCGTTGGTCACATGGTAAACACATTCATCTAGCTTTTATTAAAGAAGACTCAAATTCAACGCCGTAGAAGTAAAACATTACAGTACACCCCATCCATGTGACCAACACGTAACAAATCTGAATCCATGTGCGGACTCTGTTCACAAACTCCAGGGACAATAAGTGCCAGAATGAGAAGAAGCCACTCACACACACAGTCAGCATGCAGACTTATACAGTAAACACACATTCTTATTGAAGCAGGCTGCAGATTCAGCTGTGCTTAGCTCACCGTCCCCGCTAAATGACATCACACCCTGACAATAACGCCATTCATTCAGACGCTTATGACACAACCTGGAGCTAGCCTCTTATTGTCTCCATGTTCTATCTCGCAACACAAGTTTGAGTCTGAGGTGCTTCGCTGCTGCGGAGGAGGAGGAGGAGGAAGAAATAAATGGGAGCCATAACTCTGTTACCGTTCATGCTAGCAGTGAAGCTGATGTCTCAGTCAGTCATCACATGACTGAGATGAATCCTGACACACGGCCGGCTGCCTCTCAGTTTTACTTTCTTGACATTTAGGAAAACCTTTGTTTCCTGTAACTAGGGTTGCCAACTCCCTGAAAAATAAATAAGGGACACCTCGCAGGCAGGGCCGGCCGCTCCAGGCCACCCTTCCCAGCGTGGTGATTTTTTGCTCTTTTTTTGTGTGTGGGTGTGAAAGGATTTTTTTTTTTTTACTATTTGACTTGAAGTTGGTTTAAGAAGATGCATATTCTTTGTGATATGAAAACATGGGAAACAAATGATCATTTAGCCATTTATTTATGGCGTGAAATTACAAAATTATTATAAGTAACAAAGGTATTTTTCTTAAACAGAAAACTGTTATGCTCAACTTTTTGTGCAAAATGACAAAAAAAAAAGTAGGTCTCTTTCTTAAACGGTAGCCTGTTATGCTTTACTTTTTAGAATATAAATAACTCTCTTTAAAACAACTCTGTTCTGCTTAACTTAAAATTGTATAAATTAATAGAAAACAACAGAAAGAGCAACGCTGTAACTGCACATTGAGTGCAATTAGAAAAGTGCAAACAGAAAGTCTGTGGAGAAGCTGTAAACATATTTGTGCCTCAAAGGCCTTGACTGTAGCCTACGGTTGAAGTAAAAAAAAAAAAGTCCAAACTCATGAACTCAAAAGCTCAATGCTACATTATGTGAAAACAGACTATTTTCTCCATTTGTATTTCTTTTGAGATCTTGCTGCATTTAGGAGTTGTTTGTCTTTCAGTACTGCAGAGTAAAACTCTGAGCAAGACATGTCACAATTTAGAGTGACAATGAGCTCACATCTAATTATTTCAGTAGAACATTTGTTCCGCACATCAGTCCACTTATTCTTCATGAGAGAGAAAATCCTCTCTGCCAATCCAGTGGAAGATGGGATGCTGAGTACAAACGATACAACAGGCTGGATGTTGGAGAGGTCAGCTGCCTGAAGAATTTCTATACACTTCTCTGCTGTTCCCTTGGACTGTCATTTTTCCTTCTCCTGAGGTCCTTTGGTGAGGTGCTCCAGAAGGCTGGTTGCAGTGACACACTCGTCATAAAGCTCATCCATAGAGATGTTTAACCTGCCAATGGAGATAAGAAGTAAACCTGGGTTATAAGCACCACATAGAACACTTACAGTGGTAAATAAATGGAAAACATTTATTGTATATTTATTACATTGTATAGCTTTTATACACATATAAACAGACAACAAAAATAATAAAAATAATAGTAAACAAGCCCCAACACAGTGGGTTTTTTTTTCTTCATATAAATACATTCACTTTAACCAGAGGGTTTAAAAAAGCAATGTTTACTTACCATATCTGCTTCTGCCGTGGCCTTGTGGACGACAAACGGATCGAGGGTTCCCCGTAATTTCACGTCCTTTATGTTTTTCATGTGGCTACTACTAGACGCATGTTGCTTGAGGTCAGTCAGTCCACCATGCCCTATGGAAAAACTGCGCCGGTACACGGTGCAGTGCGCTTTATAGGTGTTATCGCGCAGTTTTTCCAGCCAGGAATTTTCCTTTTCCCATTCCTCCCTGTATTTTTGAAGCCTTTTTTCTTCTTTCTCGGAGGGGTACTGTCGTCCGAGACTTGTACAGCAGTGTCGGCGTTAGTTTCCTGGTTGGCCGTGCTGTTTGCTGTCGTCTGTTTTCTTCCGGTATCTTCTCCCCAAGCGACCGTTCCTCGACCAATGAAATAAGCGGTAATCTGTATCGTCATATTCGTGTGTAAGCATGCGGTCAGCTCATTGGTCACAGAGCAGGCGAAGGGCTGGCTTTCAAATAAAGCGTTAATTCCGGTAATAGACTACAGACTAATTTTGATCCATACTATATTACGGGACAAAGTGCGTCCCTTTTGAGTTCAATACGGGACGTGCACTTGTGTTTCTAAATACGGGACGATTCCGTTTTTCAAGGGACGGTTGGCAACCCTACCTGTAACCTGCTGGGGACTTCACTTGATCTTTTACCCAAATTCCTGCTGCAAATGTTTAAAACCACGCAGAAACCTCAGAACAGTGAGCTTTCTGTAAGCAACCCTAAGCGACGCAGTAGAAAAACTTTGACCATAGATCCTCTTGTGAGCAATGAAATGTTTCTTTAAGGGCAGCACAGTTTTCCCCCCTCTTCAAGTAAAACTGGGCATGGAGCGTGCCAGGGATTATGTCACTCACTGTTCTGGTGCCAGCTCCACAGGCCAGTCCAGCAGGCTGCAGCCAAAGAACATATAGTGTTGTTTACCACATAAACATCTCAGCACCCAGCCCGACGCTTACTGGCAAATGTATTGTCCTTAGTAACACTGTAAACAACAGATAGTTGGGAGATAATAAATACCACATTTTCAGGCCCCAGCAGCAAAGTGTTGCAAGGCTGTTTAATGTGACGTCAGGAAGCAGGCAGGATGTGTGGAAAACATAGTTCTCATTTAAAGAACAATGGTGACGTTCTCTCAAACCAGCCGTGGTGACATTCGAGGGTGTTGTTCTCTAATGAAGACGCTTGCGATCAGCTCTCGGCACTGATGACATACTTTTGATCACCAAGTCAGATAAACTTGAGGATGAAAGGAAGTGACTCTACAGACTGCTCAGGTTAGCTTTTCGCCCGCTGGTTTCATTTTGTCTTCCCAACCACCCGACAGGCTAGCTTGTTGCTTTTTGACTGTGCAAGGATGTGTGTGTGTGTGTGTGTGTGTGTGTGTGTGTGTGTGTGTGTGTGTGCACGCGCGCGCGCGTGTGTGTGTGTGTGTGTGTGTGTGTGTGTTTGCAAGGCCCTGTGGAGAACTGGCTCTGAGTGGTGATGTAATGCTTTGGCCAGCATGCTGTGGAACTTGGCTTGGTCTCCGCTGTGTTTCCTCCACGCTGCGAGGGTCAGCCTCCTGCACACAACCCGCATCGTTGCTTTCCCCAGACCACAGCAGAGCAGCACTCAACCACACCCGGCGCCGTAAGCACTTGGTCTTTAACAAGAAGGTGAAGGAAAAACGCTGATAAAACCGTCCGATCTCCACAAACCTGAGTGGTTGGCCCGTCCTGTCGCGATAAACTATCACCTAAACGATGGTACTTAAGGAGGAAAATCTGGACAGCAAAGAATTACACTGATGCAGATACAGTCTTTGGGCCAAAGAGCACAAACAGAGAGCTTAGAGTGAGATATGAGTCCCCCAAGGGCCACAGCAGTCCTTTGGCTCATTAACTATTTACACCAGAGACAGGCCTCCCTACTGCTCAGGCCCACCGCAAAATCAATTAGCTGTCATTAGCCTGGTCTCTGGGCATGCTTTCCATGACAGGGAAGGATTACTCCTGCAACCAGTCCACAACCAGTGCCTCCAGTTACAAAAAACATCCTTATTGCAGTACATGCAAGCAAATGCACAGAACAATCTGGGCCAACTTTCAGTTCACACACAAAATTCTTTCAAAGTGAGAACATCAATACTATCTCTCTCTTTCCAACTCCCCTCTCCTCTTCTCGTTCTTCCTGTCAGTCCATGTGTTTCTTCCATGTCTGTCAAAATCCCACTCTATCCCGCTCTCCGCTCTCATGGTGGGAATGCAGAGAAGGAAGAGTCCATCCAGGTCTGCTCCTCGGAGGTGTGGGGTTTCAGTGCGGAGATTTCCAATTGGCGGCAAGTCAACATGGTCAGGGTAATGCGATTAGAGCCGGATCGAGAACGTCGCAGGGGACACATGGGCCTGATCATGGCCCAGTTATCCGATAGCGAGGCCGTATTTATCGACCTGGCCCGAGCGAGGATATTACAGATATTAGAGACCTCGTCTATGCTTGTGAAACCTGCGCTGGAGATCGCACCCAGATAACACAATTAGTCTCTCACTTTCTGTCCACAATCATGGAATTCCATCAGTCCTGTTCCGACATCAGGGAACAGAATCTCAATTGATCCAAATTCAGTTGCTCTGCTCTGCCTCTCGTCTGAACGGCCAACAAACCATAAAGTTGTGTGGTTTAAAGAGGTCTGCAGCCCTTCGGTGAGCGTGTATGTTTATGGGAGAGCTAACAGAGCATTTACAATTCAATTACACAGATGGGGGGGGGGTTGGGGGGGGGGGGGGGGGGGGGGGCTGGATGACAGCCAGAGGGGAGATAAGCCAAATACACTAATATTGTGTTACCCAAGTGTGTTACCATAGGAACAGTTGAGGAGATTCTAAAGACTACAGAGACGATCAATCTTGAGAGAGCAGGAGGAAGAGGGGGAATGAAATGCCCTGGGACTGCTCCCACTCTCCTCTATCAGAGCCATAACTCTTCTAACGAGCCCTGCTACCTCCTCTTTCCTCCACAAGCGCCTGCTATCTGGGAGTCGCTCCGAACACAAAGAGCAGCCAGAGCTTGCTGTTACGGACTCATATCGAAGTTTTGACTCGCTGCTTTATTTATTTTGAAAACAACGTTTGGTGGTCAGCCACGTTGCTACAGTAATAATCCATCCTTATCACCTGGAGGGTAATTGTTCAGGTTTTCACGTACAACACAGGAATCCTGTTAAGTGTTGGAGCATTACTAACGTGCAAAGTCAAAAAAACAAACACTTGTTCTTTCCCTCAAGCTTTTTGCTCTGCCGGTCTGAGAGTCTTTAAGTGTAAAAACCAGCCTATTTGTGCTCTTCTCCTCCTGCTCATGCTGCTACAACTGCCTTTTTGTGAAGGGTGAGGTCATTTGATTTCCCCCCGCTGTGTTAAACTAGTGCTAACAAGTTGCAGGACCTACAGAACATGTTCTGTACATTAAGATATACATCAGGCAGTCAGTGGGCAACCGAGCCACAACCACATAAAGGGCTTATTATTCCAGCCCGAGTCTCCAGCGCTGCACTGGCAGGTTGAGACAAGGCTTTGATTACATACCGAATGATGACATCCACACAGGCCTACGAGCACAGCTCTACTGGCACAGCCCAGTGGAAAAGAAAGTTGCAACACTTGCACGTGTGTGTGTGTGTGTGTGTGTGTGTGTGTGTGTGTGTGTGTGTGTGTGTGTGTAAAAGTTGGTATATTTCCGTACAACGTTTAGCATCTACTCACCAGTTTGGCTTCTGAGTGCATTGAGGGAATGTGAGCAGAGGAGCAGGAGCTGCTGTGGGTGGGACTTTGCATGCCCATCATGTTCGAACCCATGGACATTTGTCTCTCCATCTGAAGATGGCAACAGTATTGAAACAGTCAAATATGGAGATGCATTCTTGTACCACAGACACCTGCAGGTTGACTCACAAGCTATTTAAGGTGTCAAAGGAGTCTTTCTCAAACCCTGATGTTTTGAGCTTTACAATTAAGTGCGAGACTTACGGCTCTGTGTGATGATAACTGGAGCTGACCCAAAACAGGAAGTCAGAGTGGAGGGACTTAACACAGGAAGCCAGTGCAACAGGAGTGTGTGTGTGTGTGTGTGTGTGTGTGTGTGTGTGTGTGTGTGTGTGTGTGTGCGCACGCACACACGTACACATGCACTAATGACCTGCCTTTGGCTGACCAGGGTAAGAGAGGTCAGCTAAAACCTGAATGTGAGGAAATCAGCTGGGTAAGCTGACAGGGGTGAGAGGTCACCTGTGCCGGGTGATAATGTGTTCAGTGTGCAACATGCAGCGCCAGCTGGAAAGACGAAACCTTTGTTTCAGTGACTAAACGCTTTTGGTGTGTGCATTTGTGTGTGTTTGTGTGTGTTTGTGTGTGTGTGTTTGTGTGTGTTTGTGTGTGTGTGTGTGCATGTGTGTGCATAAACACATGCACGCGCATGCACACATGCATGTGTGTGTGTGTGTGTCTGCGTGTGCGTGGGTGTGCACGCGCATGTGTGTGTGCGTGTGTTTGTCTGTGTGTGTGTGCACGAGCATGTGTGCGTGTGCGTGCACGCGCATGTGTGTGTGCGTGTGTTTGTCTGTGTGTGTGTGTTTGTTCTCTGCAGCCCCCTCCTTGCCTGACCCTCCCCTCCTCCCTCGGTGTCCGTAGAGAGTCGGGTCTAGAACCTGACACACAACCTTAATTGCAGTAAGTGTGTTTTGTGTAAAAATATCACTGAAACCTGCACCCCTTTCCTGAGCCGTCAATCTACCCCAAATCACTTAGCTCCTAATTTAATAAGCATGGTAGGGATCGTGTTCTGTACCATAAACACCGCCTGGCTTGTGTTACACTGAGAACACGTGTTGTATCCTCATGTTAAGGGCTTTCTCTGCATTACGATGTTGTTGCACAATGTGGGTCTTCTAAAACTGTATTTTGAGCCATGGTGGCAGAAGAGTTAAGTGCCTGTTTCGTAAGTGGAGAGTTGCAGGTTCGAGTCTCTCTCAGTCTGTTGCAGTAGTTGTGTCCTTGGACAAGTCACTGCCATGCACTAATTATATAGGAAGCTCGTACCTATTTGATTATCTAAATCCAAGTGGCGACTTTTTTGGGCAGGCGGTGTAGTTTTCCTGTAGAAGATGACTTGTTCAGTGGACTTCGGGCCCCTTTAAAATGTGTTTATGTGCAAAAGTTATAAATGATTACAGTTGTACCTGTTTTAGATCGCTGCCTGAGTTAATCTAAATACGGTTTGCATCCTGCAGACCTGATGAGCTAACAGCTGCATTGCTGCACAGCTCCAGTCGCCTACATTTCATATTTATGTATCTGACAGACACTTTAATCCAAAGTGTCTTACAAACTGAGACATTTTATATTGCTCATGCAATATTATTTCAGAAACACCACCAACATGTTGTGTTATCGGGGGAATCGAAGCATAAATATCACCAAAAGCAGCAAAGTGTAGTCTTCTGGGATAGCTGTGTGCAGGTTTACAAAATATCATTATAATAGAATTTTAAGAGACTGGAGCTTTAAAACAGCAGCTATCCACGTTGGTCTTGGCAGCCTAGCCGTTAGCACATCAGTCCTGATGGAAGGACACTTGATTAACATGCTTCATGCAATCTGTTGTTACTCACGGGCAACAGCACAGCCGAAGAGCCGGGCATGGTGGGGTCTGGCAGAGTTCCAGGCATGGAGGCTGGCAGAGGCTGTCTCTGTCTGTTTCGTAGGTGCAGCAGAGAGGACAGGGAGCCGGGGACGGGCCTGACAGGAAACACACATCAGTGGTCAGCACACTTGTTTAGTCATGTGCAAATGTTTGTCAAACACATTGGTATTAATAACAAAGATAATAATGTTCAGTGCCATGTTCTAACAAATATATATCGATTTTTATACAATCATATCTAAGATGTGAAAGAAACCGTGTGTTGTGATGGCATAGGGCAACGAGCCGAGCAGAGACGGTATGGAATTACAGGCAAGATGAGCAAATATTCTACTAGTTGGCACAAAGGGTGTGTTGTTGCAGAATTCAAAGAGAATTTATTTCTAATTTACTTTACTAATAAGCAAAAGATGCATGACATTCTCATGAATAACACAAAAAGTATGCGACTTTTAATCGTTTGCAAGAAATCTAATGGTTTGCACAACATTTTGTAAATGATCCAGGATGTTAACAAGTAATGTAACACTGACGAGATTTGTTGTGTTTTTACATCATTTATGATTGCTAAAAATGTTTCTGCATCTAAAGTCGTCTATTGCTTTGTGCATCCACGCGTTTCACTTCAGTTTTCAAAATTCTGTTATTGTAGTTTATAGATTTGCTGAATCCACAACGTCGGAATAGAAAGAACCGTGAGTAGTCCTAGATCAAGTTTAAACTAGAGAGATGCAGGCGGGGAGGCTGATGAATATTGTTGTCAGGGACAGAGTCAAATTTTTAACAACCACATGAAATGAAAGTGGAAAAAAGTCACGTTCAGGACCCTGTTACTACGAACACCGAGCTGCACGCAGGCATAGCTGCCTTCTACCCAGACTAAAAATGGCACTTGCTGCACGCTTATTTAACAGCCTGCAGAAGAAGAATCGATAACTCCAGTTATCAGCATCACCAGGGTGAGTACTGGAGCTCACCACTCCATACAGCTCAGTATCCCCGAGCATCATAAACCTGGTACGAGCATTTATGTTAGCTGTGCTGAACAAATTCATGGGATCATCATAAACGGGTTCATCACACTAGTGAGAAGTAAAGGAGTGACGGCCAAATCACCAGAGCTAATGGTCTCCCACCTGAATAAACACCTGTATTTGTACAGGCCTATGTGCATTTATGCTGCAGGCATTTTAGAGTGCTACACACACACAAACACACACACACACACACACACACACACACACACACACACACACACACACACACACACACACACACACACACACACACACACACACAGGACCATTACCTTCCTGGCTGTGTGTCATTCCTGTCTAACATCCTAATTGTTCACAATCACACTCGTTTAATGACACGTCTGACTCCTGAGCAGCGCTGCTAGTCCAGACATTGACACGTGGCTAAAGCCAGGAGATGACGAGGTCTGTAGTGGAGCTGTACCGCTGCATCCACACAACCGTATTTATATCACATTTATGCAGACATAAGTTGTTTTCTTTTTTCTCAGCATTTTAAATTAAGGAACAGTAATGGAAACATTTTCTTCCATTTGGCATGTTTTACCTGTGCTGTCCTACAGCTTCATTAATGCTAAAGGCCTAAAAGTGAAGGCTTCCTCCGGTGGTCTAGTCTCATTTACACTTCACTCATGGATGGAGAGTTGCCACAGTCACAAAGGCAGACAGGGCAGACACGGGTATGTCAGGCTTCTGCTTTGTGGAGAAGAAAGCCTCCTTTGAAGCATTTACAGGTTGTGCTTCTGCACCTGTCTGTTAGAATAGCTAAAGCAAAGTGTGTGTCTGTCACCACGGCACACACCAAAACACAACCTGCTGATCCGGTGGAGGGAAAAACAACACGGCTGTGTGACAGCACTTCCTCTGAGGATTAACCCACTGCTGACTCTGCTGATTCGTTAAGATGTGAATGAAAGGGATGGCAGGACCTAACACAGTCCATGTGGACGCACTGAGTTTGGTGCTGACAGACAGCTCTTGTCTTTAATTGTTCATCAGAAATGTCTCTAGCAAACAGAATCATTTCTGAAACCATTTTAAACATTTTTCACTTAAACTTGTCATTGTTTGACTTAATGATTTAAAAATTGTGTGTGTGTGCACGTGTGCGTGCATGTGAGTGTGTGCGCATGTGTGATTGTGTGTGTGTGTGTGCATGTGTGTGTGCATGCGTGCGTGCATGTGCGTGCGTGCGCATGTGTGATTGTGTGTGTGTGTGTGCATGTGTGTGTGCATGCGTGCGTGCATGTGCGTGCGTGCATGTGCGTGCATATAATAATATTAATAATAATAATAATAATGCAATGAACTTATATAGCGCTTTTCTAGACCCCCAAAGATGCTTTCACACACTCTCACATTCACACACTGCTAGTGATGGTAAGCTACTTGTAGCCACAGCCGCCCTGGGGAGGTCTGACAGAGGCGAGGCTGCCATTTGGCGCCGTCGGCCCCTCTGACCACCACTAACACACATAAGTGTGTGTGTGTGTGTGTGTGAGAGAGGGTGTGTGTGTGTGTGTGTGTGCATGTGTGTGCGTGTGCGCGCATGTGCATGCGTGTGTGTGTGTGTGTGTGTGTGTGTGTGTGTGTGATGGTAACAGCCCGAGCTGTGGGCCTCAGGGGGAGCAGGTAGACACCGTACTCCTGACCTGCTGTTCTCACATTGCTGAGTGCCTCACACTCTCAGCCCAGCTCTCTTCCAGAATCCCCGCCCAATACCCAGCACCGTACCACTACCCCCACCCTGCTTGACTCCACTATGACATCATTACTAGATCTTCTTCCCTCCATGAATCCCTCGTTTACTTTTTGTTTTGCTCTCTTGTTGCAGAGTCAATTTTCTAAGTCGTTCTGGTATTTTCCATCCACTGGAGCAGAAATGACAACCGCCCTTTGTTCTGCTAATCCTGTATAACTCTCTCCTGGACCTCTTAGGATGCCCATACTTCAGTCTACACACACACACACATTGAGTTTTACTGTCCCAGTCCCCGACTGCAGCTCGAGTTTAAGGACCTGAACACAAGAGGCTTGGCTGTCATCCAAGACAAGCGAGAGGAGGAGAGGTGCAGTCAGTCCACCGACTCACGTCCTTCCCTTCTTGACTCTGCTCCAGCAATGATGTAATGCTCCCTGGCTTTTCGCCCTCCCCCCACCCAGTGCCTCCATACCCCTTGATTTCATCCCTCCCTCTTCTCCTCTCACTTTTCCCTCTCTTTCTCTCCTCGACACATCCAACATCACTCCAATGGCTGTGCAGTGGGTGAAGTCACTGCAAGCTCTGGGTAGACTTTGCAGCAGCTAAAAACTTTTGAACGTAACCAAAACAGCCCAGGGCCCCGCTCCAGACGTTTGGGAGATGGTGGTGCGATCTCCATGGGAACAGAGGTAAACAGAGCAAGAAACAAGGGCCTCAAACAGCTTGCAGCTGCCTGGCTCTCTGAGTAAACACTGCACAGGACCTGCCCCTGATTTACTGCCTTTAATCACTGGTGGGAGGAGAGTGCCATGGGGTTTGGACTGAGGAAATAATACGAATCTGATCAAATAAATCAGGCGTAATGGGCTACGACACAGGCTGACTTTTATTAGCGTGATGGATGTAAAGGTGCTTCACCAGAATGGGGTGTCCTAGCGTTAGGGAGCCTGAAGTTGAGTAAATCCATGTTGAAGTACGATCAATGAAGAGTTGGTAATAATACTGAATCAATGAGTTGTTTATTAACTAAAATGTGTTCTTCTGACTCTCTGTGTGTGATTGAGTGAGGAAAACAAGGATGAGCATGTCGCTGCAGCTCAACCAGCAGTAATAATTCACTTCTTAACCTGGCGTCTGTCATCACCGGGTCTGCAACAGCTGGCACACAGCTTCTCCCACTATTTACATTCCATCGTTGCTGCTTTCCATTGGAAACTTCATGACTTATCTGTCAACTTTTTTGTCTTGGTTCATGTTATCGCAGTAAATATTTCCTTCATTATCCCCGCCTTCATCCAAACATGATGTACGCTTTCCTTTCATGCCTTCTGGCCTCCCATCCACCCAACCCCTCATCCTGGATAAATGCCCCTCTTCTTTTACTCTCCTCCACCTACCTGATGCTGCACTTCCTCTCCTCCATCCACCTTTGATCCCATTTTTCCTCCTCTAGGTCTTTCTCTGATCCCTCCCTCTTTCATGCATTTCCCCAGATTGTGATCCCTGCGCTCGCCGAAGCTGCGAGGCACATCCCTGTGTGTGAGTTGCTTGAGCAGGAGCCTGCATGTGTGGTGGCCCCGGGGCAGGGATGACACAGACCCGCTGGAATGAGAGGGAACAGAGTCTGGGCGTTCCTCTACAAACGCACTACTAAACCCACTGCAGTACACAATGAGCTCATCTTAATTCAGGTCAGATGTACATCCTGCTTTGTCCTATTCGTTTTTTTCTCTACTTCCGTTTTTGCAACTGACAACTTTCTATGCGACTGTCTACCTGTTATAAAAACTAAAGTAATAAACATAAAGATTATTTTCTAACTGTAAATACCTCAAACCTTTCAGCTGAGGGACCCAAACCCTTACATTTCCAGGACTGACTCCTCTTATTATCACCACTGCCCAGTGTTGGGAGTAACGCCGTTTAAGTATAACGGCGTTCTTTTACAGGTAACGCAAAAATCTAATTAATTACTTTTCCCGCCGTTGCAACGCCGTTACCGTTACTGGGGACGGAAGGTTGTGCGTTACTATGTGCTTGTCGAACGTTGAGCAGCAGTGTGAGGCTTTCTGACCGCCACACTTCAGCTGCAGCCAGGGAGAGAGAGGTGTCGGTAACGCACTTACAAACACGATGATGATTGGCCGGGTGGGCAGAGACCCTCACTGTCTCAGTCACCGCATTCTGTAGACACAACAGAGCAGTGATGGGAATAACACCGTTTAAAATAATCGCGTTAATAAAAAAAAAATTCTTTTGGTAACGAGTAAACTAATTATTTACCGTCTTCTTTTATCAAAACCTTGTTTCTGTTACTGATAAGGAAATGCGTGCGTTAAGCAGCGCGGTGTGTTGAAGCTGTCATCAGCTGATCAGGAGCTAAAGAGGTAGATGTTTTCATCCAAGCGCATCACGGCCGTGAAGAACGAGGAAGACGTGATGAATATCTACGGCTGCAGGTGTGGATCTGCAGCCGTGACCTTCTTAGCGTGACAGCAGGACATCCCGAAGGTCCGCTCACCTGTTCACCGCTCAGACGTCCTGATCTTCTACCTTCCTAGATCATCCAGCTGTAACCTGTTTCTGATCATGTCTTTAGTCCCGCTGTAACACTGATGCATCAGTCTCAGACGTCATGGAGCTCAGGTGTTATCAGAACTTCTGTCCTGTCCTTGTGTCACCAGTTACAGCTGCTGGTGGTCCAACGGTGAGGGGGGGGGGAGTCTTGGCCCACTTTAGGCCCCTCAGTATCAACTGAGCAAAATGCCTTAACTGTTGTTGTTACAGTCTTTGTGCAAAACAGAAGTAGCCTTGATGTTAGTCGTGCAATACAAAATCGCACGACTGGGCACTGAACGTTACGGTCTCTGTTGCTGCTGGCTCTTGGCCAGATGGCCGTTGTAAATGAAAATGAGTTCTCAATCGACCCGTCTGGTTAAAGTCAATAAAAAAGGCACAAAAATCTTATATGGCAGAGATCATGTGAAGGAGATGTTGATGAAAACTTTTACTTTACACATTTAGCTCATCAGTTATTGCAAACATTCATCGGATTGTTGTTCTCTGCAGAGCGATGAGGTATGAAACCCTTCTGGGAAGACAGCATGAGGGACGGCGTGCTTGTGCGACTTCCCTTATGGGCAAGACAAGGACCGCCAGTAGCTGGGTGACTGAGGTGTGAAATATGGTGTGCATTTAAAGAAGCATGGGAAACAAAACCACGTACAGACTTCCTGAGACACTGCATGCAACGCACCCCGGGTGCAACATCCCCAATGTCACAAGCAGAGAGAACAACACCAACAAGATTTCTCACTCCAGTTGTTTGCTTTTAAGAACAGGCCTTTAGGCAACAATGAGCTGATATCAGCTTACATCTAAAATAGAGCCAAGTCCTGAAAACATATTTAAAATGTTTGGCCACAAAAACTAAACTCTGCTTGACATGAGCAACAAGTGGTTGTAAAGTGTTGCTTTTTATGTTGGCACCGACGAGAAATGATAAATCACCTGTATCTAGTCATCAACTCAACACGACCTCCACTCAGCCACTAGCGTGTCCTCACTACATACTACCTGCTGCCATCAGGAGGAAGTCCACTTACTAACTTCAGAGAAAAAAGTGAGAGTTAACACTGAATAATTACATTTACCTTCCCTTCACATAAATATGGCTTAGATGACAAAATAGCAGATAAGTGAAATGGTGGCATCGACGGGTCGTCTCCATGTGGTGTTGTTGTTCTGCTCAGCACCTGAACCGGGTTCATTCACTGTGCTGGTTGAAATCACCCGCTTTTGTTGCTGAGCAGAACAACGACACGACATGGAGACGACCCGTCGATGCCACAATTTCACTTCTCTGTAAAATAGCACGTGTATTACAAACAACACAAACTAAGAACTTACAAGTGTCATTATCATAAAAAACTCAAGACAGTTTCCCAAGACAGCTGTTTTCCACTGGACTCTGCTATGTAATGGAAACAATTGGACTAAATGACTCTATGGAGCCAAAGAATGTCATATTTAATGTCTCCTCCCCACGCCCATCTCCCCCATTTCTCTGCTTCCTGCAAGTCAGAAGGTGGAGGTTGTGTCACACATAGCTGGCTGTCCAGCACGTTTAACGCTGACATTACTCAGCACCAGATGTTTATGATCAAACAGCAGAGGGCATTCAGAACAGCTGAACGCCGCTTCCCTTTGTGTGATAATGACAGCTGTGACATTAGGAGCTGCAGGTTATTTTCTTTGCTCGGTTTCAACGCTGGTTTGTGTCGAAGGCCTCGTCTGAGGACTGGAAGCAGAGGAAGGTAAGGAATAGAGGTGGTAACGAGAGGGGTCTGCACGTCTCACAGCTGCAAGGCCAGCTCAGAGTAAATGGAAAACCAAACCTAATTGATTCCTGCCTCAGAGCGCTTTGAGGAGCAACAACAATGACTTGTTGTCCTAATTTATCGGATGCTGCACGCTCACCGCTACAGAGGAACACAAACATGGAGGCACGGCTGAGATCCAGCTGGTTTTGCTGTCCTTTGTGACAAAGCACAACATGTGGAGTGTTTCAGGTGAATTATAGCTGTTTCTCAATCTTTCAGTCATTATGATTGAAACTAAACCAGATAAAACATACTTTAGACATACAGTGTCACGGCTGCCAGCCTTGAGTGAAGAGCAGGAGCCAGGATCACCCTGCCCTAGTGATCAGCCTGACTCCGCCCCTCCTCCTCCTCTCTCCCGGGCTGCTGAGGAGCACAGCTGAGCTGCATCGCCTTGATCACCAACACCTGCATAAAAGGGCTGTGCCTTCAGCAGTCTGGGAGGCAGCAGTGCAGGGGTTCTGCTGGCCTCCCGCTTTAGTTTGGGTTCAACCCCTTTCGTTTGGATTTGTTTGGATGAGTTTGAAACGTTGGTAGTTTGGAACGTTGGTAGTTTGGAACGTTGGTAGTTTGGAGCGTTGGTAGTTTGGAACGTTGGTAGTTTGGAACGTTGGTAGTTTGAAACGTTGGTAGTTTGGAACGTTGGTAGTTTGGAACGTTGGTAGTTTGGAACGTTGGTAGTTCTAACTCTTAGTGATAAGTTTTTTGGAGGATCCAGTGGGATCTCTTAGCAGTTTGATTTTAAGGTTAACTTGGTTTGGTGCAATTTTATTGACTTCGGTTTTAAACGCCTTCAGTTTGGTAAAGCTTTTAAAATAAGTGTTACCGGGTGTTTTAGGTCAATAGATTGTTTTGGAACTTTTATCAACTTCGGGATTTTAACACACCTTCTGTTCGGTTAAGCTTTTAACAAGTTTTGACCAGGTGTTTTTATAGTTGATAATTAGTTGTGATGTTGACCCTTTAGAGACCTCTGTTTACTCTTTTTTTTTTAGAACCTTTTTCAGCAATAAAACCATTTTAATATCCACCGTCCAGTTCTTATGTTAACCCCATCCTTCACATTTTAACAACACATGTCAGGGACTCCACTCTTTGATGTGAAATTTTCAAGCTCGGTGTGGTTTTGTGAGAATCAGTTTTATTCATGTGTCAGGATTCCACAGCAGAGCTTCTGCAGGTCCAGGATCAGCAGCTCGGACGGTTCCTCAGAGAAGAGCTTGTAACTTTTCTACTCTGTTACTATTACCCATTCTTTCCACCGCAGCCGTCAGCAGCACGTTACTGCAGCAGCACGTCATAGCTGCTGATAGGAACCGCTGTGGTCAACAGAACCTTTTCCACCGGAGCCGTCAGCAGCGCGAGTCGGCCGCGTCTCAGGAGCAGCGTGTCGCGGCCCTTACGCCTCTGAAACGGGTCAAGTTCGACATTTTTGGGGACGGAAAGTCAGGAAATCAGATGCAGAAACGGAGCGAAGCTCCCGAGATTTTCAGAATAAAGAAACGTACTGCCTTCCGGTTGCTTTACTTTAAAAAAACGTTACCAACTGTGCGGCCCCATGAGAAGTTATCACGTAGCTAGCGGTCTCCTTTGTTTTTCAGGTCCGTATTGGCGATTATAAAACGGACAGAACATAAAACACAAAACTTTTGGAGCCACGTTGTAATTTTCTCCTGCTTGTTGTTGTGTTTACTGATGAAGCCACTCGTGTGACTTCGTGCTCGGTCGGTGACAGCTGCTCCCCTGCTGCTTCGCATCTCGTGGGAAGAGCCAAGCAGCAGCTTACGCGAGCAAGACGCGCTGCTGCAGCAATGTGCTGCTGATGGAAAGAAGGGGCCAAGCTCAGATTTTCAATTTGTAAGAACCCCAGTGTCTCTCTGAAGCTGTGGGGAGAGGTAGAGGGCCTTTGCTGCAGTAAGGAGTCTGTAATGCCAGGTAAACTCAGGTGAAGCAGGTCCAGGAACGTCTCGGTTACTGCCAGTGATTGCTGCTCCTCCGAGGGGATGAAATTCCATCCCTGTGCTCAACAAAGAGCCTGACAAGATGTCAGTCTAGCTTAGTGATGGGCCTCCCATCTAATATTCACCAGTTCCTTAAGCTGTAAGTCTACACAGGACAGCTTCAGCACAGGGCCATCTCAATGTCTAGCAAACCTACCACAGGCCTGGTTTACAGCGACAGAGCCCTGGCACGAGTGTGGAGGTGGATGAGGTGAGGGGAGGGATTAGGTCAGCTGGGGGAACTCATGAGGGACATAATCATTTCATAAGTTCCCCAAGAATCAATTTTAGGCCCAACATTTTTTATCCGTACATGCACATGTCAGAAGACATGCCATTGATTTTCACCGCTATGCTGATGACACGCAGCTTTACATTGCCGTGCCCCCTGATGACGTCGAACCAGCACGCTTACTTTCAAACTGTAGTTTAGATATAAAGTCACGGATGGCAGAAGTTTTTACAGCTCAACCAGACAAACGGAAGTTTTAATGATCGGTCTTGAATACAAGAGAGCGACAAAAGATCGTTTAGGCAGAACAACAAAATTTCAAACCTTCTCAATGTGTGAGAAATCTGGGCGTCCTTATCAGAAATACAACCAAACCAGGATTTTATCACCTTAAAAACATAGCCAGGCTTCGCCCATTTCTCTCTCTTGCCAGCGCAGAGGTGTTAATGCATGCTTTCATTTCAAGTAGATTAGATTATTGCATTGCACTGGTCTACCCAAAAAGAGTGTTCCTAGCCCACGGCTACTCCAGAAATCAGCAGCACGTGTGTTGACCAGGACCAGAGGGCGGGAACATTTTACACCAGTTCTAAAACCTCTGCATTGGCTCCTTGTACATTTTAGGATTGATTTTAAGGTTCTTTTAGTCCATGGTCTTGGACCTTCTTTGGACCGCGTCCCCTGAGGTCCTACGGGTCTTTAGTCATCCCAAAAGTTAGGAACAAAACATACGGCGAAGCCTCATTTTCCTACTCTGGCCCTCGTCTGCCGGAGAACCTCAGGGCTGCTGAAAGTGTTGATGTTTTGAAAATGAGGCTCAAGACCTTTCTATTTGGCTTGGCTTTTACATGATTGATTCAAACTATTTTTAGCTGATTTTTTTTCTTATTCTAAGTGTTTTTAACTTCAGTGTTGAGATGTTTGTTTTTGTTGTTTTCAGGGTGTGTGCTGAGTGTTTGAATTGGTCGTGTCATTTTGATGCGCTAAAGCTGTGTTTCTAATCCGTGTACATTGTTTTCTTTTTTATGTAAAGCACTTAGTGCTGATTATTTTCATGCTAAGTGCTCTACAAATAAAATTTGATAAGTTCTGGATAAGAGTCTACTAACAAATTACGAGTGAAACTCACAGAGGGATGATGAAGCAGAAGAACACCACAGATTTTGAATCAGAGAAGCAGCACCCTGAGGCGGTCCACATTCCCATACATTGAAAAGAACATGAAATGCTAAACTCTAGTAAAAGCAGCCATGGCTGAGGCTTCAACAATGACCTCATCCAGTCCTCTGGGACGTTATTTGGCATGCTGTGCTGTGGGACAATACTAAATGAACAGCAAAACATGAATTACTGGCCCCAAATACTCGTCTCTAAATGTAACTAAACACTGAGATTACCTCAGGGACCATGGGGGGAGGACAGCTGGCATGAACACAAAGAGGCCAGGCTTGGCTGAAAGCTGCCCCTGAGACGGGGGCACACTCGAGGTGAGAGGACAAAATCTGCTACTTGTCAGATAAACTGAAGTCCGTCAGAAATGATCAGCAGCTGAGGAATAAAGTAGGAACACGCAGCAGCAGTACTCTGCTCTGCGGCCGCTCTTCACACGACAAAAGCTGCTTTTCTCAACAGGTTTCTGAGTGGCTCACTCACCCTATCTGTCTGTTTGTGGAAGGAGCCTGAGTGATAACGGAGCTGGACTGAGGAGACGGCAGGGCCTGCTGGATCACTATGCTGGTATCATGACTGGCCATCCGTGAGTGGGGGTGCTGGTGCTGGCCTTGGCCCGCTTGGCCGTGCAGTGAGATGTTCTGCAGAGAGGAAAAGAGGAGCAAGCAGAGAACACGCAGATGATATGTTTGTTGGGATCAGCTTAAATCAAATGAAAACAAATGTGTACAACGTGTTGTTTTTCATTCAGCTTTCCGCTTCCAAGTACTTTTGCTGCTATTCTCTGCATCTTGCCCGCTCCACTCCCACATTGTCTTGCTCTGACTCGCCTCCTGCTGACCTGGCAGAGTCTCCCATCATAAACCACACAGACTGGGCAGACCAGACACGGCTGACCCGAGCACAGACGAGCTCCAGAGACAAACCTCCCAAGACAACAGCTTAGCTGCGCTGCATAACTTCCCAGACGTTAAATAAGCAGTCTGTCTGGTGGTGAACTGAGTAGTACCCATATCTCAGGTGAAGGTGCCTCAGGGCAGATCCAGAACGCATAAATAATGACATGTTTTGACAAATTCTGGTATTTTTTGGACTTTGCTCTCACACAGACACGACACTTGGCCAGTCTGTCTGGTTTTGCCACAGCTAAGGAAAATTTGTCTCTGAGGTCTGGTTTTACTTCTTGGTGGAAATTCGACTCCGCCCCTGAGGAGGTTTTTGAAGTTACAGGTGAAGAACCTGATCCCTATTCTCTTTACTCACGGTGGGTGACAAATCTCCATTCACATGTCGCAACTGACAAAGTAAAACAGTGTTAACAATGTATTGCATTGTGCACAAGGAAAGGTAACACAACTTCACATTTTGAACCAAGAGGAGAAAATACACAACATGAGTTCAAACCCTTGTGGCTATTTGCTTTTTTAAGTCCCCAGTGTGGTTTTAAGAGGTCTAGGTGTTTCTGTTTAGAGTGTTTCATGCAGGCAGCTATGTGTGACAGGGTTTATGATGGCTCTAGATAACGAATCATGACCTAAACTCTGTTGATAGCTGTGGTTTTAGGTATTTCTGGGGTTTTTTCCTTTGAAACCCACGTTGCTATTTGAAGTTTACCTGTTTGCTGTCTTCTTCTTCTTGGGCTTTGCAAAACTCTTGCTCAATGGAGCAGTCCAGCTCACTAAACAGTCCCACCTCTTCACAGTTCTTCAAGAAACGTGTTGGAGTTGGCGTTTGGTCTGGAATTCAAACACAGTGTTGTCAGTTCTTTGCATTTATGTCTTTTTATTTCTGCGTGCCATCATCATCATAGAGAGAAATACGTGTTAATTTAGGATTTTTGCATGTTCATTTTTCAATAACAAATAGAAAAAAGTAGAACTATGGAACTTGCTGTCACACGTCGGCTCTACAGAAAAGTGTTCTGTCCGTTTTGCTCGGCAGCTTTTTGCTGACAAAGAACAGATTCCACCAACCGAGCGGGCCTCGTTTGTTGAGCTCTGACAAGCTGCAGCATTCGCCCCGACATCAGGGGGGGGTGGGGTGGGGGGGGGGGGGCTTACATTTCAGGTTTCTGACACTCAAAGGTGATTTTTTATGATCATGGCTGATTCTAAAAGCACATTTTTGTTGTTTATCTTTTCTGGCTGAAATGGAGATTTACTCATTTAAACATGACTTGTGAACCCAAAATATTGTTTTATTTAATTATTTATATATTTATTTATTTATTTATTTACTTACTTTTGGGGAGACAGAACATATAACCAAACCTCTAAGATGAGCTGTAGCTCATCAGATCAGTGTCTAAATATGAGAATTATTCGGACAGCTAATGACCAACACCC